>NC_092468.1:2561186-2725122 GCF_047495875.1 Pithys albifrons albifrons | reverse complement strand
TAATTTTCAAGCCACAATCCAACACGTACAAGGGAAAAAAAAACCCCAAGCGTGAGGCACTCGGGGTCTCTGACCCAAATAAACCCCAAACTCATTTCAATAACCAGGGGGAGTTTTACCATTTAACTCCCTGAAATCCCAACATAATCCAAGACTCGACCACGACTACAAAAATTGGATTTAAACGAGGAGGGAGGGGGGAAATAAACACGACCACGTGAGGCCCCGGGCCCTGCCAAAAATCACATTATAAAAATAAAATTATAATATAATTATAATTATACCAGGTCGAGAAATGGCCCCCCAAAGTGGGTGCATTAATACAAAGCAGAATAGATTTTTTGGGGGGCTGGGAATAAACAGATATATCAGTTTAAGTGAGATCTTGATAGAGGAAACTTGGGAATAGAAAACTTGGAGCCAGCCGAAAACAGAGCGATGTAAAATAAATCTGTATTTATTTCTGGGGTTGGTTAAATGGGGTTTTTTTAACTTTAAAACTCGGAAGGCAAAGCGGAATCCACCGCTGGAGGATTTAAAGATGAATTCCTTGTTTACATCCCCTGCGTGTATGGTAAAGGTCGAGCCCTGGCTCCGTATTATGGTCCCAAATTCCCAATTCCTGCCTCCATCCCTCTTCCAAAGGCGCCAGCAGCTCATCCCGAGGCTGCCGCGGAGGTTTAGCTTGACAACATTCCCGCTGGGAATATTCGGGGGGCTCGTCTGGAGGGTTTTTTGGAAGGTTGGAGAGCGTGGGATCGCTGCTTGAAGGCGAAAATCCCACTCGGGCACACGTGATGTTGGGCACGTTCCCCCCTCCTAAGCCTCAATTACACAACAGCATTTCCAACCCCCCCTCCGGCAGTGCCAAATTAATGCCCCACCCGGGTTGGCAATCCCGGGTCAAAGGCAGCCCCCACCTCCCATCCCGGGCCAAACCCGCGGCAAATTATCCGCGCGGAGCAGCCCGTGGCGTGGGGGTTTTTTTTTTTTGCTTTTTATCCCTCCACATGACGCGGGGAGGGATAAAGCTGGAGATGAGGCTACGCAGCACAATCCCGGGATTTATTTTCCCTGGGAAACACACACACATGTGCCCATCGCCCCGGCCTCGGGCACCTGATGGGAATGAGGAGCGCGCTCCGACACGATGGATTAAACCCGGGAGTGCTTCGGCCGCGGGGGGTTCTCCAGCTGGATAACGGGGGGATGTGGGGTTTCCAAAGGGCAATTTAATTAATTACCCACTAAAAATAATACCCCGAAGGGCGCGGGTGGCTCCGCCGCTGGGAAAACCTCCACCCGCGCAGCGAAAAGTGCGGGGGGAAAGGTGGGTTGTTTTCGTGTTTTCCTGCTAAATAAGAGGCTGTTGTGCATGGGCGCGGTGGGGAGCGTGGGGTGGGGGGACACACGAGGGGGTGCCCAGCCGTGGGAACGCCGGGAGCTCCTTCCCCCCCCCCGGCCCCGTCCCCGCGTTGCGCTCCGGAGCGAAAGTAAAACCGACGGCGCTCCCCGCCCGTTCCCGCATCCCCCTTCCCGCAGCTCCCGGAGCGCCCCTCGGCCCGCAGGGACCGAGCAGGCGATGCGGGGACTCCGGAGGTGACGGCGCGGGGTTACCTGAGCTTTTTGGGCACTGAATAATCCACTTCCATCACTTTGCCGTGCAGCTCCACTTTCCCTGCGGGGACAGCGGGGAGCTCAGCATCCCCCACGGGATGGGGCAGGGCAGGATCCCCCCACCCCCCCGCACCCCGCCGGATCCCGGCCCTCCCCAGCCCACCCCATCGCATCCCACCGTATCCCACCCCCCCGGGCTCTCCCCGCGCCCCTCGCCCCCCCGGCACCCCCGAGCCCCCCCCGCTCGGCGCCCCCGGCGAGTTGGGCTTGGGCACCTCGTAAATGGGTGCCCGGGGGGCTGCGGGGCCCGGGGGGGGCGGCGGGGCCGGGGGCGCCGCGTCCCGGGGGCTCCCAATAAAATCGGAGAAAAAAATCAGCGAAAAATAGAGGCGAGGTTGGGAAGAGCCGGGGCGGGAGGAGGGAGGGAAGGAGAGAAGGAGGGAGGGAAGGGGGGACCGGGGGATGCCCGGGGAGGGGGCGGCGGGGCGGGGTCGCGGGGGGGTCGCTCACCCGAGAGGGTCTCGATGGCTCGGATGGCCCAGTTTTGGTCCGGGTAGTCCACGAAGGCGTAGCCGGACTTGAGGAGGACCTGGCCGGGCAGGGGCAGCTGCCGCTCCCCGAAGAGCTGCCGGAGGTCCTGGGCGGTGGCGGCGGGGCTGAGGTTGCCGATGTACAGCTGGTTCATCCTCCGGCGCCTCATCGGGAGCCCCCCGGGCTCCTCCCCGGGAGCCCCCCCGGCTCCTCCCCTGCCGGCAGCGGGACGGACGCGGCGGGCACGGCAGGGTCCCGCTCTGCGCCACCGGCCCCGGCCCGGCGGAGCCTCCGACAGCGGCGGGCGGAGCCCGGCCCGGCCGGCCCCGGGGCGGCCCCGCGGGGGGGCAGGTGGAGCCGCCACAGCCCCCCGGGGCACGGGAGGGGGGGCACCGCGGGGTCTCGGCCCTGTGCCCGCACAGCCCTTCTGTCCTGGGACCCACCGCACCGCAGCAACCCCAAACCACGCACCCCGCACCCCTAAACCACCTCTCCCCATAACCACCCCATCCCATCACCCTCAAACCACCGCACCCCATAACCCCCCAACCACGCACCCCATGATCCTCAACCCACTGCACTCCGCACCCCCCAAACCACCTCATCCCATCACCCCCAAACCACCACACTCCATCACCCCCAAACCCCTCTGCCCCATCACCCCCAAACCCCTCTGCCCCATCACCCCCAAACCACCTCATCCCATAACCCCCAAACCACCCCATCCCATCACCCCCAAACCACTGCACCCCATCATCCCCCAAACCACCCCATCCCATCACCCTCAAACCCTCTCTCCGCTCTGGGACCCACCACAACCCAGCACCCCCAGCCCCTCTGCCCCAGAACGAACCACACCCTGTCATTCCCCCCAAACCTTCTGCCCTGCAACCCACCACCCCCAGCACCCCAAACCCTCTGGTTTGGATCCCACCACACCTCAGCACCCCAAACCCTCTGGTTTGGATCCCACCACACACCCCCCAGCACCCCAAACCCTCTGGTCTGGATCCCACCACACACACCCCAGCACCCCAAACCCTCTGGTTTGGGTCCCACCCCCCCAGCACCCCAAACCCTCTGGTTTGGGTCCCACCACCCCCACCACCCCAAACCCTCTGGTCTGGATCCCACTACACACCCCCCAGCAGCCCAAACCCTCTGGTTTGGGTCCCACCACACACCCCCCACCACCCCAAACCCTCTGGTTTGGATCCCACCACACCCCAGCACCCCAAACCCTCTGGTTTGTGTCCCACTACACACCCCCCAGCACCCTAAACCCTCTGGTTTGGGTCCCACCACCCCCGGCACCCCAAACCCTCTGGTCTGGATCCCACCACACACAGCCCAGCACCCCAAACCCTCTGGTTTGGGTCCCACCACACAACCCCCAGCACCCCAAACCCTCTGGTTTGGCTCCCACCACACACCCCCCAGCACCCCAAACCCTCTGGTCTGGATCCCACCACACACAGTCCAGCACCCCAAACCCTCTGGTTTGGCTCCCACTACACACAGTCCAGCACCCCAAACCCTCTGGTTTGGCTCCCACCCCCCCAGCACCCCAAACCCTCTGGTTTGGGTCCCACTACACACAGTCCAGCACCCCAAACCCTCTGGTTTGGGTCCCACTACACACAGTCCAGCACCCCAAACCCTCTGGTTTGGCTCCCACCACCCCCAGCACCCCAAACCCTCTGGTTTGGCTCCCACCACCCCCAGCACCCCAAACCCTCTGGTTTGGATCCCACCACCCCCAGCACCCCAAACCCTCTGGTTTGGATCCCACTACACACACCCCAGCACCCCAAACCCTCTGGTTTGGCTCCCACCACCCCCAGCACCCCAAACCCTCTGGTTTGGATCCCACCACCCCCAGCACCCCAAACCCTCTGGTCTGGGTCCCACCACACACACCCCAGCACCCCAAACCCTCTGGTTTGGCTCCCACCACCCCCAGCACCCCAAACCCTCTGGTTTGGGTCCCACTACACACAGTCCAGCACCCCAAACCCTCTGGTTTGGCTCCCACCACCCCCAGCACCCCAAACCCTCTGGTTTGGCTCCCACCACCCCCAGCACCCCAAACCCTCTGGTTTGGCTCCCACCACCCCCAGCACCCCAAACCCTCTGGTTTGGATCCCACCACACACACCCCAGCACCCCAAACCCTCTGGTTTGGGTCCCACCACACACACCCCAGCACCCCAAACCCTCCTCTGCCCTGGAACCCACCATATTCCAGCATTCCCAACTCCATCACCCCAAACCTTCCTCTGCCCTGGAATCTGGTAATACCCCAGAACCCCCAGCCCACTGCATCCCATCACCCCTGACCCTTCAGCAGTTCCTTCAGGGACAGGGGAACCATTTTGCTCAGCAGCCAGGGTAAAAAAATAAGTAAGAAATAAATATATATAAATATATTTTATATGTAAAATTATATTTTATATATATTTTATATGTTTGTATATACATACACATATACATATATACACACACACACACATATATAATTTAAATAAATAAAAATATTTGTAAAACAGGGGCGTTTAAGTAAATAAATGCAACTTTTTGGAAAGCACGAACATGCAGTCCCAACCCAGACCCGACCAGGCAATGTGTGAGCTCCAGGCAATGCTGAGCCACTGCCGGACACCCCAACTGAGCTGGGCACGTTCTCAGCCCGCTGGCAAAAGGCTCCTGCGACCTCTGGAGCGTGTGGATCTGCCCAAGGGTGTCCTCAGGTGACCAGGAGTTGGTGTCACCACCTGCCTGCAGGTTAAATGGCATTTTTCTGTTTTTCAGGAAAGGCAAATCCCCATGGAAGTGCATCCGAACTAAAGGTGCTCAGTAATCCTGGCTGAGGGCGTGACAAGTGGCTCTGTGTGCCAGGGCCACTCGTCCCTTGCTGGGGTGGAGGGACCGAAGGGCAGTGATCGGAATTCCCCGGGTCTGAAGGCAGTGAAAGGACAATCAAAGCACCTCCTGCCCGGCACGGGGAGTTGATGGAGTAGGAATAGCGGTGACGGCTGCTCCATGCCATGCCTACAGCAAAAATAGCCGTGGTCGGGCTGCGATGATGCAAAGCCAGAAGAATCCCTCTCCTCCGGTTTCCCCGGCTCTGCTGGCAGAGCGGCTCCCGCCTGGCTGGCACTTGGCACAAGGGGCTCCCCCAGCCCCGGCATCTTCTTGGGAAGATTTTAGCCTGAAATGGGGTGTTAACGTCCTTTTCAAATCCTTCCTCCTCAGGGATGAGCTACGGACAGAACAAGGCAGGGAGCTGCCGGTTCATGGTGTGAGGTCACTGCCACTGGGAAGCAGCAGGAGAAACACGGGAGGCTCTTTCATGACTCCTCATCCCAACCTTCTGCTGGAGCTGGATGTACCAGAGGAGTCTCCTGCAGTCACTCGAATGATCTCATCCCTCCTTTCCCTGATCTTTGGCTGTGCAGAAAGAGCTCAACCACCTTCCGTAGGTGCTTTCCAAACCTATGGAACTGCTACTCTGTTTCCCGGAGTTTTGGTGGATCGATCTTGCTCCAGATGTGATGCTCAAGAGAAGTTTGTCCTTTGGGGAGGATTTCAGAGAACTGGTACAAAATAGCTGGAGAGGCAGTAAACAGTCCTAAAAGTGGTGCAGGGTCCAGCAGGAATGGGAAGGCAACTTCCCAGGGCAGCCCTGCAGGAGAGATCATTCCTCCCTGGAAAGGGACACTGGCATGGAATGAGTTTGGGATGTGGCAGCAAGACTGATAAAAACATGAGATTTGTTTAGTCTGGAGAAGGGCAGGATAATCTGGTGCCTGTGAAGGGCTGCCTTGAAAAAAAAAGAGAAACTAGAGGAAAAAACGGAGTGTTTGGTTGATTGGACATGGGAAGAGAAGGAGGTGATGTTCCTCAGCTGGAGGTTTTGGGAGGAGGTTGGACAAACATCTGGGACTCCCACATCCATCTTGGGGCTGGCCTGAGATGTTCCCAAGTCTTCTCCAAGCCTGGGATAAACAGGCTGGCCCAGAACTCCGTTTATCCCCAGCCCTTGGTAAGCCTGTCTTGGAGCAGGCAGGGTGGGATCCATGAGGTTTCATCCCATTTCTGGTGGACTGGTCCTACTGGGCTGTGCACTCAGGGCACTGGTTGGGCTCCTGCTGAGGGGTGAGTTTTGCAGGGGTCTGGCTGGGGCACCTGTGCTGGATCCCTTCTTGAATCCCACACCTCAGAGGATGATGGGAATAGGACAGAGAAGGGAAGATCCTGCCTTGAGCCAGCAGGAAAGATGTGATGGCTCCAGAAGTTACCCCAGAAGGCTGTGGTGATCAGCCAGGGGGAAAAGCCCAGCAACCTGGCTCAGGAGGAACCTGCCTCACCTCTCTGACCTGTTTTCCCTGAATCCTTAAAGGTATTTTTCACTCATTCAGCACACAGAGAACCTCAGCAGAGCTTCATCCCGCCCTGTCCTGTCCGGATTGGGAACAAGGTGGGATGTGGCTGCTCATCACTCCATCACATCCAGCTGCAGAGACCACAGGAGAGACAGTGCCAAAACAAAGCCCCCAGTTAACCCTGTCCTGGCCTAAAAATCGACCCCTTTCCTTTCCAAAAGGAGTTGGTTTGTTCTCTGGAGTGTTGCAGAGCTGACTCCATGTGCCACGACACCTGTGGAGGATTGGAGCAGGATTGGAGTGTGCTCCCAGAGAAGCTCCACCACCCTGGGCAAGGCATGGGGCAGCTCCACGCTGGGCAGATCCCAAATTTCCCACTAATAATGTGGATGAACTGCCTGGAATGTGTTTTGTGGCTTTTGGAAACCTCCCAGCAAGCAAATGGTGCAGCTGCTGCAGAGGTGAGGGAAGAACCTCCAGGACTGGGATGGAAACAGCCCACTTGGGAAGGTGGGATTATCCCTCAGGAGGAGCAGAGCTGAGAAAATAATTCACAATTTGGTTGGAAAGCACATCCATGAGTGTCAAGCCCTGTGGGAATCATTTTGCTTACCCTTTCCTGGGACATGAGTGGAAATCTTCCAACTACTCACCAGACTTTGGAAGCTTCCAGGTCTGTAACAGTTGGGAATGCCGAGGTGGAGACTGCTGTGGTTGGGTAATTAAATTAGTGACTGGGACTGTGTTAATTACACCTGCACAGGGGCTTGTAAGTGAGACATTAACAATGGGAATGGTGGGCAGGACCAGGAGCTCCTTCCCAAAGTGCTCCAAGCTTTGCTGACTTTCCCAAGGTGATCTCCAAGGTATGGATGGATGTGTGGGACCAAAGTGGTGGAGCCAAGGCCAGAGATGGACACCCAGAAGTGCCCTGCAGAGCTGGACCCCTCACATCTGAGCAGGAAAACAGAGGGATCAGCTTCTCCCAGCTCCAAAGCAGCTCCATTGGGATGGGAATGCCTGCCTTGTGTGTGATGGATTTGCTGGAGCTGCAATGTGAGGTGCAAAATAAATTGCTTGAACTCAAGGAAAAGAAAAAGTGGGATGTTTAGGACTCAAGAAATTCCATGGAGATCCAAGAGCTGCTGCACTGCTTGTTCTGTTCAGTGCTGTGCTGGATCCAGATGCTTTTCAGACTCAGTTTCAGGGGAGTTTGTATTTGTAAACCACCTTTTAAGTGTTTTCAGCAACGTGTTCCTGAACACACCAACCCACAACTGCTCCACGATCCCTCAGGTCCAGGGAAAAAGGAGGAGATGCCACAGGCTGTGCAGGGACAGATCTCCAAACTGCTCCAGAGGAAATTCCACCTTCATGTGTTGGGGAGAGACCAGTGGCACAAACAGCTCCTGTTTCCTTTTTCCCCTCCACACACTCCAAAGGTTCGTATTTGTCCTACTCCTGATGGGAAAGTGGGTCAGGACATGGCACAGCCTGTCACATCCAGCAGAGGCTGCTGTGGCAGAGGATTCCTCCCTTCCCCAGGTGGGATCCAGGCCGAGGGGCAGGACACACTTCCCCCTGGCCATGGATCATTCCTGCCTGGCTGCTGGCAGAGCCCCAGGACACCCAGCACATCACATACCACAGCAGACTGTCAGCAGTCACGGGGTAACACTACACCCCGCAGCGACTGCCCCGGCTCCTCCTGGACAGAGCCTTGGAATGATTCAGCAGCAGGAAGGGCTGGACAAAAGGCTCTGCCCACGGCAGGGCTGCAGCAGCTGCTTCCCAAAGCCCAGCAACAGCTTCAACATGGATTTTGGGGTGCCTCCCATGGACACACCACCTCAGTGCTCTGGCACCCTTGCTGCAGAAAGCCTTGTTTCCATCTGGATCTGAGCCTTTCCTGGCCCTCGTGGCAAGGACAGGGAGGGGCTGGAGATGCCCAGGGAATGGAGCTGGGAAGGGGCTGGAGCAGCAGCTGAGGGAGCTGGGGGGGCTCAGCATGGAGAAAAGGAGGCTCAGGGGGGACCTTCTGGCTCTGCAATCCCTGCCAGGAGGGTGAAACTGGGGAGGGTCAGGCTCTGCTCCAGGGCACAGACAGGAGGGGAGGGCACAGCAGCAGGAATTTCTGCCTGGAAAGGGTTGTTAAATATTGGAGTTGCTTGCCCAGGGAGATGGTGGAGTCTCAGTCCCTGGAGGGATTTCAAAGCTGTGTGGAGTGGCACCTGGGGACAGGGGTCAGTGGTGGCCTTGGCAGTGCTGGGGAATGGTTGGACTCCGTGGTCATGTGAGGGCTTTTCCAACCTCAATGATTCCATGATCCATAATGCACCATGGCCTGGAATGCTCACAGAATGGGGATCTGGGACACTCTCAGCAGAGGAGCCATGTGACATTCCAAGGAATGTGTCAACAGGAGCAGTAACTCGGCCCTGAATGGGCCGTTATTGCTCAGACAGTTAAAAATAATCCCTGCCCTGGGCCCGCTGTCCCCTCAGGACAGGCAGACAGGGAAGTTTCAACAAATACCTGGATAATTAGTAAATCCCTGACTCCTCTAGTATTGATGTTGGCCACCTCCTCTCCAGACAGCTGTGGCAGGTAGTGCCTATTCCTTCAGTCCCCTGCTATGTAGGATTTATCAAACTCCTTCTGAGAGTAAAAAGGGAAAGAATTTTCTTCCCCACATCCACAGAGAGCATCATTTTTTGAGTCCAGAGATGAGCAGACCATTATTTCTAGACAAACCCCCCACATTCTCACCATAAACCAATGTGAAAAGCTGCCCCAACATGAGATTACAAAATAATGAGCTCATAAATCCAACTGCACAGATTCCCAAGTGAGGGACTCAGGGCTAATTTTAGAACTGAGAAATGGACTTGAGAAGCACCTTAAGTGTAATTTTTTTGTGGGACACCAAAGGATTGGTTGATCCTGAAATAAATGGACAGCTCTTGCCCTGGGATTACCTCCAGGTTTTTGTTTTCTTGGCAAAAATAAGTAGGAAAAGAAAAAAACCAAACTTCCTCTTGTTTTATTTTTCACTTTTGGAAAGCATTTTACACAGGTTTGGATCTTGGGAGGAATTTGGAATCAGTAGAAAAAACTAAACTGCACAGTTTTTGTCTTTACAATAGAAACCCTTCAGGAGTCAAAATGGAGACTAAAAAAATACATGCAAAACATACTCTCTTCAAAACACAAGTGGAAACAAAGCACCAACTACACAAATATGCAGAATGAAACAGCACTGAACACCACAGAAGTCATCTTCATCAAAGGTGTAAAAGTCACCTAATTCACTAGGCACTGTCACTTGGTTAAACAGAAGAGACAATAAAAAATATTGTCCACAAACTTGCAAAGGCTGTAGCTAAAAATTCCTCTACGTGTCATGCTTTAATAGCGACCTGGAAGAGAGAAAAAACCCTGTAAATACATTGTCAGAATCAAGGATTGAGAGATCTGTAACTAAACTCACTGCCACCCTTCAAACCTGCATCAAATTCAGGGCCTCATGTCCTGAAGGTAACCAAGCTCCTGCTAACAGAGTTCTGGAGGAAGGAGCAGGACCTCAGACTCAAAGCAGGTGCTGGTATCTCATTGATTTCCCCCCCAAACTACTATTTGCTCTGTCCTCAAGGTTGCCAGTTGCTCAATGAAACCTTCAAGGGAACTGTGGTTCAATAAAATAACCAAACCAAAGTCAATCCTTACGGACACAAAGCCCAGAAGAGGTTCAGGGAAAGGGGCAATTTGCTTTTGAGATGTGAACTCTTGGGATTAGGCCAGGCCTAGTTCAGGCCAGGCTGGACAGGGCTTGGAGCAACCTGGGCTGGGGAAGGTGTTCCCACTCATGGGAGGAGGTGGCACAAGATGAGCTTCACAGACTATTCTGAGCTGGAAGGACCCACAAGGATCATCAAGTCCAGCTCAAGTCAGTGGCCCACAGAGGGGACTGAACCCATCACCTTGGTGTTATTACAACCAAGTTTTAACCAACAGCTCATTCCAGCTTCCAACCCAAAGCATTCCATGATTCCACAGGTACTTACGAGGTGAGTAGGACCGGGATCTGGAGCGGGATCTGTAGCCCCCCCGGCTGTAGTACGGAGATGGCGACCTCCTCCTGGCAAAGGGGTGACACAAACACTCCCTTGTTAAACCCAGCTTTGTGTGGATACCTCTAACCCCATCCTGCTCCTGGGAATGCTAAGGAGCACAGGAAGAGCTGAGCAACATTTCTAGGGTGTATCACAACAAAGACTTGAATTTTCTTTTTTTAAGATCAGGTCTAATATTATTTTTGACCCTCAACCTGTCCAAGCTCTTGCCCTCACAATTTGCCTACATGTGATTTTAGTTTCAAGTCAGGAGCATCCCAAACGAGCAGGACAAGACAGGTAACACCACCTTAATTTTTAGTCTGAATTATGTGTGCAAGATGAAGATTTATTTGCCCAAGATGAAGATTTATTTGCCCAAGATGAAGATTTATTTGCCCAAGATGAAGATTTATTTGCCCAAGATGAAGATTTCTTTGACTCTCCAACCCACCCCCAAATCCAGGCCCTCCAAAGTTCCAGGCCCCAAATCCCCACTCCCCCAATCCAGGCATTCCCAAGTTCTGTGTTTCCTTGCCTAGTTCCAGGAATTCAGTAAATACCTGTAGAACTGATCCCTGTCCTGGACAGCCCTCCAGCCTCCTCCTCCACCACCACCTCCTCCTCTGTGAAGAGAAAAGCAGAAAGACTTTTAAATATCAAAAAAATAAACAGAAAGTTCACTGTACAAGCAAAAAGCATCACCAAGGGTAAGAAAATGACGTCCAGACAAGAAAAACTTGGTTCCTACCCTGGATGATGCTGAATGACTTCATTATGTTCATTTTTACCCATTTAAGACAACCCTTTTTAGTTATTTATTTTTTTGAAGTAAAAAGATCAACTCACTACTCCAAGCAAAAATGTTGATTCCAAGGTGGAAGCAGGAAAAAAACCCACACCTCAACCTTTTATCCCTTCACAGCCACGTTTAAACAAGAACTGTGGTACAACTTCCCTTATAAACGACAGGAACAACATACTGTAGCATTCATATGAAGTGGTTGGACTGGCACCTCTACTGATTTAGATCAGCAAAGTGGTACCAGGAGACTAAAACAAGTTTAAAGTCTTCTCTAGTAGTGGTTTGGTGATTGGTTTTAAGGTTAAGTCTTTAGTCTACAGAGTGTTGGGTCCTGCCCTTTGGCCACCCCAAGCCCTGCAGTGCTCCAGGCTGGGCACAGAGTGGCTGGAGAGCAGCCAGGCAGAGGGACCTGGGGGGACTGAGGGACAGGAAGCTCAACAGGAGCCAAGAGTGTGCCCAGGTGGCCAAGAAGGCCAAGGGGATCCTGGCCTGGATCCAAACTAGCGTGGCCAGCAGGCCCAGGGCAGTGACCCTTCCCCTGGACTCTGCCCTGGGGAGGCCACACCTTGAGTGTTGTATTCAGTTCTGGGCCCCTCAGTTGAGGCAAGAGATTGAGGGGCTGGAGCGGGGCCAGAGAAGAGCAACGAGGCTGGAGAAGGGACTGGATGTGACACTGAGTGTCCTCTGAAACACCTCCAGGGACAGAGAATCCAACATGTCTTGATCCAACCCCACTGTGATCACCAGCCCAGGGCACAGAGTGCCAGAGTGATCATAGTAGGGTTGGATCAAGACGTGGTGGATTCTCCCTCAGTGCCACATCCACAGGATCACAGACTCATAGAATCAGTTGGGTTGGAAAAGCCCTCTGAGATCATCAAGTCCAACCCCTGGTCCAACTCCAGTCCCTTTACCAGATCATGGCACTCAGTGCCACGGCCAAGCTCAGTTGAAAAACCTCCAGGGATGGGGAATCCACCCCCTCTCTGGGCAGCCCATTCCAATGCCTGAGCACTCTCTCTGCAAAGAATTTTTTTCTGCTCTCCAACTTCAATTTCCCCTGGCAGAGCTTGAGCCCATCGTGCCCCCTTGTCCTATTGCTGAGTGCCTGGGAGAAGAGACCAACCCCCACCTGGCCAGAACTTCCCTTCAGATCTGCACCATTTCAGTACTAACAGATGAACCAACAAAAGACACTTCTAAAATCAGAACACACAAAACACTCTCAATGCAGACTAAGAAAACATAACGGGCTAAGTCACACCACAGGTTAAACCCCATCAAGTATTTCTCAGGCTGACCAATCTGATTTATACTGGGCAGTCATTTCTGTGGAGATTTCCCAGGAAGATTCCAGAATGTCAGTGAGTGCAAAGCTCTTAACTCTTGTGTGATGCTGTGTAGATGAAAAGCCTGGCTGAGGCAGATGAGCCAGCCGTTCCCAAGGCAGGGAAGCACTGCAGGCACCTCACCTGTATGACCTGCTGTAATAGTCGCGGTCGTCGTAGCCTCTGTCGTAGCCTCTGTCGTAGTAATCTCGCCGTCGTGAGCTGCCGCTGGGGAGTGAGAGGGAGTTGTATTTCATCAGGTATTACACATTAACATGGTCTGCAGTCAGTTCACACTGTTTGAACTGGGTTATATGTTGTTACCTCCCATTCTCACAGATGAAAGACTGGGAGCACTTTTGTTTTCCCAAGTGGGAACAGAACTACTTTACCAATTAAAAACTTTTGGCCAGCTCCTTTCCCCTCTGCTCTGAAACCTTTAACCTCTCAGCACCACAGGCACATGAGGAATTCCATGCTGTGACCACTCTGCATTCACTTGGAACTCTGAGCAAGCTCCCTGTGCAGGAATGGCCCCCGATAAGCCTGATGGGTTGAGGGAAACGCCTCAGCCGCCCCGCAGGGGTGCTCCTGGCCGAGAACAAAGGCTTTCAAACTGATAAGCTTAACAAAGGATGGAGTGCTAAAAAATAGCAGGTCCTTCCTTTGCATACCTTCCAGGACTGCTCAAGGGCCCACCCCGCTCAGGCACCTGCATCACCCCCCCAATAGATTGACTTTAGTCACACAAACACCTGAAGAAATAAAAAAAAAAGATATAAAAAGAAGTGCAGTTTAACTGCAGCTTGGGGAGAAAAACTTCCACCTCTGGGAGGGCAACCTACGAGCTTCCCTGTCTTCCCCATTCCATCAACATTGCAGGGGAAAGCCATGGAATTCTTACTTTATTTTCTTATACCTTATTAATCATAATTTGCTACAGCTCACTGGGTGTATGTGTGTTAATGGGAAGTGGTTCTATTTTTCCTGCTGCTTTTCTTTTGGGTTATTGAGTGTGTTTACAGGGGGTGTTGAACTGTTGCGTTTCTGTTCAGTGATCCTCTGTTAGTTCAGTTTGTCTTGGGAGTGGGACACTGCTGGGGTGGCCCTTGAAATGTGTGTTGTGCTGGTGTCTTTGGGGTGTTTTGTACCATCCTGCAGCTCAATGTTATCACTGACTGAGTGACCCACATAGTCATTGTCACTGACCTGTATTAATACATGTTATTTTGGGAGAAAGGTTCTTTTCTTTTCCTTTTTTGCTATTAAGTGTTGCCTCAATAGCAGAGGTCAGAACCCCTTCCAACCTGTGTGCTGACAGACAGTGCTGGGAAACACAAGGATCTGATAGTCTGAAGGTGCTTATTGCTAATAATTTCTCCCTGGCTGAAGTGTGGTCCTCATAGGGGAGTCCAAAATCTTTCCAGCCTGTGTTGTGCCCAGAGTCCAGCAGGCAGTGCTGGGTTCATAAAGCTTTGATTACTCTGAGGGCACTTATAGCTAATAACTTTTATTTATACAGGTAAGAATAGAAATGTTTGTATTTCTGCCTCTCCTCCCTTTAACATGACACTCCTTCCTTCTGAATGAAATTCCTGGTTACAAAAATCACCTGCAGTCTCAACACATCAACACAACCACCAATGAGCTGTGAGTCTTGGGGAATCAGCTGGGCAAGGACTTGGGAAAACAATTTACATTCTTGGCAACTGGAAGTCAGAAGTGTACTGTGTGGACAGGGCAAACTGGTAATGCCAAGTATTAATGGAGCCACCACACAGCTGCTCAATCAGCACCTGTTCATTCACTCTTGCAAAGGACAGGAACAACTACCTGAAATAATTGAGAAATTGTAAAAAAACCCAAACTGTACTGTAGATTTCTGGAATCTAAAGAGCTGGAAACAGAGGGCTGAGGCAAAAGGCTGATTAACTGGGAAAAGCACTCAGAATCAGGTGTCTTAGAGGGGAAACAGAACAGTTCTTAGAGAACACAAGCCAATTAATCCCATCCTGTACCTGTTTGGAAAAAAAATCCCCACACAGGTAACTTACTAAGTGGGTCTTCCCATGTAGATTCCAGGGGTGGGTGTGTGAGGTCTTTTCGTTATGGAGAAGTCTACCCGGATCCTCCTTCCATCCAGCTCCATCCCATTGGCACGTTCCTTTGCCTATGGAAGGATGAAAACCATTAGCTGTGAGCATGAGCTTTTCCAGCAGGTTTCTAAGCATTGCTTTAAGTGATAAAGTAAGTCCTAAAATGGCTTAGTCTGGAGGCAGGTCAGTCTCACTCACACTTTATATGTAGCACTGAACATAAACTCTGAGACACTGTGGACCAGCTGTACTTGTAAATGTCAGTAACCACTAGAAAATGTGACTTACATGGCATTAAAAGCCTGGAAGAAACAACATTTAACAATTGTTGCAGTGCCTCTAATGTGATTAAGAAGAACCTTTGAACATGCTGATGTAGGGAGATATAACTACTCCAAAAAGACAACATGAAGTGAAGCATTTACAAGTGGGAAGAACAGCACTGAGGTGTTCAAATACATCCTCCAAGCCTACCAGAACCTTGAATTCAAGAGTATCAGTTATAATTGTCTGAAATAAAAAATGCCAACCAATTGTGGTTTGGGATTTTTCTGCCAAGGAGCAGGACCTACAGCCAAAGCTCCAGCCCCACACAGAAGCCTCCATGTCAGATATAGAACAAAGACACTGGAGATGGTCAGCAGTGGGATTTATGCAAGTCAGAGGTTTCCTTCCAGCCCATAAGCACAAAGCAAGGGCTGGCACTGGTGTAGGATTCTGTACTGGGTGAGGACAGAATACCCTGTTCATTCTGCAGCACTCCCAAGCCCAAATTCCATGATTGTGAGATGCCAAGTGGTTTTCAGGCCCTGAGCCTGCCCAGGTGACAGAATACACACCTGTGCAACTGAGAGCCCATACCCACAGTGCACCCCAACCCACCTCCTTGGCATCCTCGACGTTTTCGAAGTACACGAAGGCAAAGCCTCTGGAGCGCCGCGACTGCTGATCGTACACGATGGAAACATCAGCGATCGGCCCATACTTGGAGAAAACTTCTCTCAGATCCCTCTCTGTCGTGTACAGACTCAGCCCAAACACTCCCAGACAACAGTTGGGGTCGGGATTTGCCTACAGGAAGGGACAGACAGGCAGGTGTTGGTGTAAAATTGGTTGCATTTGCAGTGCAAGTTGTGACTGTCATAGAATCACAGAATCAGCTGGGGTGGAAAAGACTCTGAGATCATCAAGTCCAACCCTTGATCCAACCCCACTGTGATCACTCTGGCACTCTGTGCCCTGGGCTGGTGATCACAGTAGGGTTGGATCAAGATGTGGTGGATTGTCACTCAGTGCCACGTCCAGTCTGAACTTAAACACCTCCAGGGTTGGAGAATCCACCACCTCTCTGGGCAGCCCATTCCAACGCCTGATTACTCTTTGCGAAGAATTTCTTTCTGATATCCAACCTAAACCTTTCCCTGGCAGACCTTAAGCACGTGCCCTCTTGTCCTATTGCTGAGTGCCTGGGAGAAGAGACCAACCCCCACCTGGCCAGAACTTCCCTTCAGGCAGTTCCAGACAGTGCTGAGGTCACCTCTGAGCCTCCTCTTCTCCAGGCTGAACACCCCCAGCTCCCTCAGCCTCTCCCCACAGCACTTGTGCCACATCCAGTCCCTTCTCCAGCCTCGTTGCTCTTCTCTGGACCCACTCAAGCCCCTCAATCTCTTGCCTGAACTGAGGGGCCCAGTCAAGAGCCCCAAGATGAAACACCAAAGATGGGGTTGAGGTTCGTGTTGGGCCACCTGCTGACAGACAATCACACCTAGAGGGACACACAGCTCCTTCCACAACACCCCTTTGTATTTCTCAGGGTACAGCCCAAACCCCAGAGGATGTTCCTGACATACCCTGTTCCCGATGTGCCGTCTCCGGGTCGACATGGGCGAGTGGCTGTGGCTGTGCCGGCGCCGATAGTCGCGACTGTACGACCTGCTGCGGGACCTCCTGTGGGAGCGCGACCGGGAGCGCGAGCGCGTGTAGTGTCTGCGGGAACTCCTCCTCGACCTAGACCTGTGGGGGGAACAGAAAGGGCACTGCTGGCTTTGTCTGGGGGCTTCAACCCTCCAGAAACACATCAGGCAGTCCAAAACAGCTCAACCCATCGTTCTCCAGGGTCCTGCAGTCCCAAACATCTCAACCCATTGTTCTCCAGAGCCCTGCAGTCCCAAACATCTCAACCCATCATTCCCCAGGGCCTTGCAGTCCCCAACTGCTCAACCCACCGTTCTCCAGGGTCCTGCAGTCCCAAACATCCCCAACCATTGTTCTCCAGGGTCCTGCAGTCCCAAACATCCCCAACCATCATTCTCCAGGGTCCTGCAGTCCCAAACATCTCAAACCATTGTTCTCCAGGGTCCTGCAGTCCCAAACATCTCAACCCATCATTCCCCAGGGTCCTGCAGTCCCAAACAGCTCAAACCATTGTTCTCCAGGGTCCTGCAGTCCCAAACAGCTCAACCCATCATTCCCCAGGGCCTTGTAGTCCCAAACAGCTCAACCCATCATTCCCCAGGGTCCTGTAGTCCCAAACAGCTCAACCCATCATTCCCCAGGGTCCTGCAGTCCCAAACTGCTCAACCCATCGTTCTCCAGGGTCCTGCAGTCCCAAACTATTCAAACCATCCTTCTCCAGAGTTCTGCAGTCCCAAACATCCCCAACCATCATTCTCCAGGGTCCTGCAGTCCCAAACATCCCCAACCATCGTTCTCCAGGGTCCTGCAGTCCCAAACATCCCCAACCATCGTTCTCCAGGGTCCTGCAGTCCCAAACATCCCCAACCATCGTTCTCCAGGGTCCTGCAGTCCCAAACATCCCCAACCATCGTTCTCCAGGGTCCTGCAGCCCCAAACATCCCCAACCATCGTTCTCCAGGGTCCTGCAGCCCCAAACAGCTCAACCCATCATTCTCCAGGGTTCTGCAGTCCCAACAGCTCAACCCATCATTCCCCAAGGTCCTGCAGTCCCAAACATCTCAACCCATCGTTCTCCAGAGTCTTGCAGTCCCAAACAGCTCAACCCATCGTTCTCCAGGGTCCTGCAGTCCCAAACAGCTCAACCCATCGTTCTCCAGGGTCCTGCAGTCCCAAACATCTCAAACCATTGTTCTCCAGGGTCCTGCAGCCCCAAACATCTCAACCCATCGTTCTCCAGAGCCCTGCAGTCCCAAACAGCTCAACCCATCATTCCCCAGGGTCCTGCAGTCCCAAACATCTCAACCCATCGTTCTCCAGGGTCCTGCAGTCCCAAACATCTCAACCCATCATTCCCCAGAGCCTTGCAGTCCCAAACAGCTCAACCCATCATTCCCCAGGGTCCTGCAGTCCCAAACATCTCAACCCACCGTTCTCCAGAGCCCTGCAGTCCCAAACATCTCAACCCATCATTCCCCAGGGTCCTGCAGTCCCAAACTGCTCAACCCATCATTCCCCAGGGTCCTGCAGTCCCCAACTACTCAACCCACCGTTCTCCAGGGTCCTGCAGTCCCAAACATCCCCAACCATTGTTCTCCAGGGTCCTGCAGTCCCAAACATCCCCAACCATCATTCTCCAGGGTCCTGCAGTCCCAAACATCTCAAACCATCATTCTCCAGGGTCCTGCAGTCCCAAACATCTCAAACCATTGTTCTCCAGGGTCCTGCAGTCCCAAACATCTCAACCCATCATTCTCCAGGGTCCTGCAGTCCCAAACTGCTCAACCCATCATTCCCCAAGGTCCTGCAGTCCCAAACTGCTCAAACCATTGTTCTCCAGTCCCAAACAGCTCAACCCATCGTTCCCCAGGGCCTTGCAGTCCCAAACTGCTCAAACCATCGTTCTCCAGTCCCAAACATCTCAACCCATCGTTCTCCAGAGGCCTGCAGTCCCAAACATCTTAACCCATCATTCTCCAGAGTTCTGCAGTCCCAAACTGCTCAACCCATCATTCCCCAGGGTCCTGCAGTCCCAAACATCTCAACCCATCATTCTCCAGGGTCCTGCAGTCCCAAACATCTCAACCCATCGTTCTCCACAGTTCTGCAATCCCACGTACTCAGTCACTACTTGGAGGACTCTGTGCTACATCTTTACTATCAGATTCCTGCAGGTGCTCCCAGAGCATTTTTACTGCAGAGCAGGAACCTCCCCTTGATTTCAGTCATCCTTTAACTCCTTTAACAAGGCTCTCTTGGTTTGACACAGCACTGCTTAGAATATTCAGTGTTTAGGTAAAACCAGATGGTGTGGCTTTCTTTTAAAACTTACCAGACAAAGGGAACAGGAGTAAATATGACTTAATATAAAGCCTGCACTGCTGCAGTGGGGGACACTCTGAACAGCACAGAAAAATAAATCCACTTGGGGAAGGCTGGCAACCCCCCCTGGAACAGATCTTAACACAGAAATTAAGCTGCAGGAGCTCAGCTACCTGTTTAACATCAGTTGAATGTTTACATGTTCACACTCCCAAGTGTAATTAGGCAAAAGTGCAATTGCTCCCTTATTTTTCCCCCCAGAAATGTCTTCTGACAGCACAAGCTCTGTGGACACTTCCATTCCTTTTCCCAAACCCTCCCAGCACAGCCAATCCTCGTGGAAAAGCTGGGCAGGAACACTGGGATACTCCCCCTGACCTTGGCCTGCTGAATAACCCCCTGCATTCCACAGCACTCCCAAGGAAAATCCCTGCAAGGCTAAGGGTGCAATTAACACTGTAATTGTTCTTTTTCAGCTCTTGTGTCTTAGATGTCCCTCCTCCAGTTCCACAGCACCACCACTATCCTGGTCTGAATGAAGCTCTGAACTTCAACAGTTCTGACTCCTGAGCATTTAACAGCTTCTTCCACAGCCAGGATTTCCCCCCAGGTGTCACCAGACAGCCAAACTGCAGGACACAGCTCCTGGAAAAACACCTCTAACCTCACCAGCACTGAGCCAGGTGAGCTCAACTTGAAATATGACTCCATGAGCAGGAGAAATTAATTCAGAATATCCCATTACAGCACTTCTAACTATGTGTTTGGAAAGAAAACATTATTTTTGGCAACAGAAAATAAAAAAAAAAGAAAAAAAAAGAAGGAGAGAACTTCCCTGAAGCTGGGAAGACAGTAAAAAGGACTGAAATAGTAATAATAATAAAAGAATTTCCACACATGCACACAGCCATGTTTCAGCCAGATACAGGAAAAATTAAGGCAACCACAGAGCTGATATTCCAGGTACCAAACAGAGATAATGAGCTGCACACTTCAATAAAACCAGATTTTTACATCAAATGTATCCACAACCCAACTGATAAAAACACCAGGACACAGGTTGGTTCCCAAATCAAAGTTTAATTTATAAAGCTGGTAACTCAAAAATACATTTGCAACAGAAACTACCAAAAAAACATCAAAGTTCTAACAGAGTTATTTCTCTGGGGAGAGCCAGATTTAAAAGATCAGCCCCTTGAGCACATCCCAAGGTGTGACAGGACTGAGGAGAGATTAAATACATGGTTTCTAAATATGTGCCTCAACACAAAACATTAACTCTGCTCTGCAATTCCAGTATTTCCAGCCACAGGCATTTCAAGACAGCTGTTAAATGCTCAGGAAGCCTTGGTAGTCAAACCTCTACTTCTGGTCATCCAAAACTATAAAGTCAGTTGCCAGGGTATTATTTAAAGACTGATTTCCTGTAAAAGGAAATGATTTGCCAGGTTTCTTGTGAACTCTCCACCTTGTATTTGCTTCTCCAGGATCTTGGACAGTTTGTATACTGTGTTGTGGTTACTCTGCAAGTGGGAATGTGGTGCCTTTAGGATGGATTCCCCAGGGTCATGGATTAAGGGGCAGGGCCCTGACTTCATTTTGAAGTTAAAAGGATTCCCAGAGGTGTTTTGCAGCCTTCAAACCCACCTGGGCAAAGGCCTGAGAGCACAGTCTGAGCCCTGAGCTCTCTGCCTTGGGCAGGATCTGGGAGCAGACCCTTCCTGAGCTGCCCTATCCCTCCCTCTCTCTGCTGGTACTTCCAGAGCTCTCTCTCCAATTCCATACTCTGCAACAGTGCTACTCTACCAAGGATTTATTAATTTAATTTGACACATTGTTCCTGCACTCCAGGGACTGCCAAGTGCACGATTTCACACTTGTGACTGTGCCTGAATTAGACAATAAACCTTGTTCTCCTGCTGTCAAAACCTCCCAACCATTTTCCTTCTCACAAAATCCTTTTGCTTTGATCTTACAAGATCTAACACAGTGTTTGTGATTGCAAATAGCACCAAATCTCCCAGTTACCATCCTGCCCCCTGGCTCTGGCAATCCATTGCTTAAAATAAAAACATAAAAACTATGCTGTGAACAACTGGAACCCCCCTGGCTAAAACCCACTTTTTTTTTTCACCTGAGTGCCTAAAAACAAGGAAAGAAACTATCAACACGTATTTGTGCAGTCAGCACTCACCTGGCTGCTCTTTTAAGGGCAACTCTGACCCTGCTGGTTTGGCAGGTGAGGGCAAGGAGAGAGAATTCAGTGCAAAAGGCACAATCACAGTGCATGTTTGTGCTGCCATGTTACTTTCTCCACAACTCTTCTGAGGAGCTTGGAAAAATGGCTTATTTAAAGCTTCCCAGACTGTTAAATTTCAAGGTCATAGAATGGATTGGGTTGGAAAAAACCTTTGAGATCATCAAGTCCAACCCTTGATCCAACCCCACTGTGATCACCAGCCCAGGGCACTCAGTGCCCTGGGCTGGTGATCACAGTAGGGTTGGATCAAGACGTGGTGGATTCTCTCAGTAGGGTTGGATCAAGACATGGTGGATTCTCCCTCAGTGCCACATTCATAGAAACAGAATCACAGAATGGATTGGGTTGGAAAAGACCTCCAAGATCATCAAGCCCAACCCTTGGTCCAACTCCAGTCCCTTTACAAGATCATGGCACTCAGTGCCACGGCCAAGCTCAGTTGAAAAACCTCCAGGGATGGGGAATCCACCCCCTCTCTGGGCAGCCCATTCCAATGCCTGAGCACTCTCTCTGCAAAGAATTTCCACCTGCTCTCCAACTTCAATTTCCCCTGGCAGAGCTTGAGCCCATCGTGCCCCCTTGTCCTATTGCTGAGTGCCTGGGAGAAGAGACCAACCCCCACCTGGCCAGAACTTCCCTTCAGGGAGTTCCAGACAGTGCTGAGGTCACCTCTGAGCCTCCTCTTCTCCAGGCTGAACACCCCCAGCTCCCTCAGCCTCTCCCCACAGCACTTGTGCTCCAGTCCCTTCTCCAGTCTCGTTGCTCTTCTCAGTTGGGTTGGAAGAGACCTCTGAGATCATCAACCCTTGATCCAAACCCACTGTGATCACCAGCCCAGGACACTCCGTGCCCTGGGCTGGTGATCACAGTAGGGTTGGATCAAGACATGGTGGATTCTCACTCAGTGCCACATCCATAGAAACAGAATCATAGAATGGATTGGGTTGGAAAAGCCCTCTGAGATCATCAAGTCCAACCCTTGGTCCAACTCCAGTCCCTTTACCAGATCATGGCACTCAGTGCCATGGCCAAGCTCAGTTGAAAAACCTCCAGGGATGGGGAATCCACCCCCTCTCTTGGCAGCCCATTCCAATCCCTGAGCACTCTCTCTGCAAAGAATTTTTAATGTATTGAAAAGGTCTGTGAAATTCACCTTTATCTCCAGAGCTTTACATTAACTACTCCAGAATACCAGGAAACTTAACACACCAGCATGACCTGCTGATGCACAGGGAAACTGAGATCCAGAGATCCTGCTGCTCCCTGCTCAGAAACAAGCCAACATTCCAAGAGCTAAAAGGGAGGCACTTCCAGAGTGGATAACTGTGGTAGTTTGGGCCTTAGTTTCAGTATAGGTGCCATTTAGGCCTCAAAGGATGTGACACAGAAGGGACAAACATCACCTGACTTCAGCAGCCAAGGAGGTATTTCATATCATCTGACATCATCAAGAAGTGTCAAGGGGTATAATAAGAGGGAGGAGGAGTTTCTGTCTCTTTCGGTCCCTGCTCCTGCCCTGACTGCTGAGATCAGGCCATTCCCTGCTGTTGTTTATCTAAAGAGGTGACCATTTTCCTGTTAATTTCTCTCTCTCTTACTGGGAGGTTTCTCGGGAAGTTTTTGGGAGGTTTTCTGAGATTTGGGTGGTTGGAATCTGAGTTACTAACTCGGTGGAAGTGTTATTTCTTTTTCAATACGTGTCATATCATATTCTGCTTTAAGTTTTCTTCTTTTCTGTGTAAATATAAAAACCTCACCATTTCCAAGCTTCATTTCTCTTTTCCCCCTTTACCATTTCCAAGCTTCATTTCTGTTTTCCCCCCTCACCATTTCCAAGCTTCATTTCTGTTTCCCCCTCACCATTTCCAAGCTTCATTTCTGTTTTCCCCCTCACCATTTCCAAGCTTCATTTCTCTTTTCCCCTCTCACCATTTCCAAGCTTCATTTCTGTTTCCCCCTCACCATTTCCAAGCTTCATTTCTGTTTTCCCCCCTCACCATTTCCAAGCTTCATTTCTCTTTTCCCCCTCACCATTTCCAAGCTTCATTTCTCTTTTCCCCCCTCACCATTTCAAAGCTGCATTTGTTTTCCCCCTCACCATTTCCAAGCTTCATTTCTGTTCCCCCCTCACCATTTCAAAGCTTCATTTCTGTTTCCCCCTCACTCCTCCTCCCTGGGGGGAACCCTCTGACTGTGTACTGAGCAGTGGGCATTGTGCCAGCTCAAACCATAACAACCCACACAGCTGACTCTTGGGAAAAGCAGCAGAAATGCCAGTGCTGAAGCCACTGCTGCCCCTCTGTGCCCTCCATGTGCACAGATCACCTCAGAGCTCTGGGAGCAGAACCAGCCAAGCCAGATGTCACCTCTGACATGACCATGTGACTTGTGAGGAGGAGGAAGAGGTAAGAGGAGCCAACTCACATGCATTGATGTAGGGGTGACTGTAAGTGCATCCCTTAAGGAAAGCTGTTTGGAGTGCACCTTTCTTTAAGAGAGGAGAGCTACCTGGGGGGTGTGTGTGGTGGCTTGTAGCCAATGAGAGGCTTTGGTGCATGTGAGGTGAATGGGCTGGCCAATAATGTCATGACATGTTGGATGTGAGAGGATATAAAAGGTGTGGATGTCACTGAGTGAGATTAGACCTACTAGAACTAGATCATCTACTAGGAACTTCTACTGCTGCTACTACTATGAACTGTCTGTGTAACTATCTTGAATAAACTCCTGTAAGCCTCCTGATCAAAGCCTTCTGATGCCTGCTGTGCCTGAGCTCTTTGGATTGCCATTCGTGGTGCCCCCCTGCTTGGGACTGAGGGGCTACCCCTACAGAGTCAGAGCTGGATCTAAAAGAAACCAACTCCCCTGGGTTCAGAGCTGGATCTAAAAGAAACCAACTCCCCTGGGTTCAGAGGTGGAGCTAAAGCAAACCAACTCCCCTGGGTTCAGAGGTGGATCTAAAGGAAACCAACTCCCCTGGGTTCAGAGGTGGAGCTAAAGGAAACCAACTCCCCTGGGTTCAGAGGTGGAGCTAAAAGAAACCAACTCCCCTGGGTTCAGAGGTGGAGCTAAAAGAAACCAACTCCCCTGGGTTCAGAGGTGGAGCTAAAAGAAACCAACTCCCCTGGGTTCAGAGGTGGAGCTAAAGCAAACCAATTCCCCTGGGTTCAGAGGTGGAGCTAAAAGAAACCAACTCCCCTGGATTCAGAGGTGGAGCTAAAAGAAACCAACTCCCCTGGGTTCAGAGGTGGAGCTAAAAGAAACCAACTCCCCTGGGTTCAGAGGTGGATCTAAAAGAAACCAAATTCCCCTGGATTCAGAGGTGGATCTAAAAGAAGCCAGCTCAGCTGGATTCAGAGCTGGACCTAAAAGGACCCAACTCCCCTGGATTCAGAGCTGGATCTTAAAGAAGCCAACTCAGCTGAACTCAGAGCTGGACCTAAAACGAGCCAACTCCCCTGGGTTCAGAGGTGGATCTGAAAGAAACCAATTCCCCTGGGTTCAGAGCTGGACCTAAAAGGACCCAACTCCCCTGGGTTCACAGCTGAATCTAAAAGAAACCAAACTCCCCTGGATTCACAGCTGGATCTAAAAGAAACCAACTCAGCTGAACTCAGAGCTGAACCTAAAATGAGCCAACTACCCTGGGTTCAGAGGTGGATCTAAAATAAACCAACTCCCCTGGGTTCAGAGATGGACCTAAAATAAACCAACTCCCCTGGATTCAGAGGTGGATCTGAAAGCAGCCAACTCCCCTGGGTTCAGAGGTGGATCTAAAAGCAGCCAACTCAGCTGAACTCAGAGCTGGACCTAAAATGAGCCAACTCCTCTGGGTTCAGAGGTGGATCTGAAAGAAACCAACTCCCCTGGGTTCAGAGGTGGGTCTAAAAGGACCCAAGTCCCCTGGGTTCAGAGCTGGATCTAAAAGAAACCAAACTCCCCTGGATTCACAGCTGGATCTAAAAGGACCCAAATCCCCTGGATTCACAGCTGGATCTAAAGGAAACCAACTCCCCTGGATTCACAGCTGGACCTAAAAGGACCCAACTGCCCTGGATTCAGACCTGGATCTAAAAGAAACCAAGTCCCCTGGGTTCAGACCTGGATCTAAAAGAAACCAACTCCCCTGGGTTCAGACCTGGATCTAAAAGAAACCAACTCCCCTGGGTTCAGAGGTGGATCTGAAAGCAGCCAACTCCCCTGGGTTCAGAGGTGGATCTAAAGGAAACCAAGTCCCCTGGGTTCAGACCTGGATCTAAAAGAAACCAACTCCCCTGGGTTCAGAGGTGGATCTGAAAGCAGCCAACTCCCCTGGGTTCAGAGCTGGATCTAAAAGAGACCAACTCCCCTGGGTTCAGAGATGGACCTAAAATAAACCAACTCCCCTGGATTCAGATGTGGATCTAAAAGAAATTAACTTCCCTGGGTTCAGAGGTGGATCTAAAGGAAACCAAGTCCCCTGGGTTCAGAGGTGGATCTAAAGGAAACCAAGTCCCCTGGGTTCAGAGCTGGACCTAAAAGCAGCCAGCTCCCCTGGGTTCAGAGGTGGATCTAAAATGAGCCAACTCCCCTGGGTTCAGAGGTGGATCTAAAGGAAACCAACTCCCCTGGGTTCAGAGGTGGATCTAAAGGAAACCAACTCCCCTGGGTTCAGAGGTGGATCTGAAAGCAGCCAACTCCCCTGGGTTCAGAGGTGGATCTGAAAGCAGCCAACTCCCCTGGGTTCAGAGGTGGATCTGAAAGCAGCCAACTCACCTGGACTCGGACCTGGACCTGGACTTTGAGCGGGAGCGCCGGGAGTCCTCCTTGGAGCGGGACCTCGCAGGGGTGTGTCTCCCCGACTTGCCAGAGCCATGGGCACTGCCGCTTCTGGAGGCAGAGCGGGATTCCTGCACGCAGACATCGAAAGCCTGATTTGGACACAGCTCCTCCTTGCCCTGCTGGCTGCAAACAAGCTCCAGTGAAAGCAATGGTAAATATTCAGAGCTACGTGTCCGGGCAGTCGGCGTTAGCGCTGCCGAGATGGTTAAGGAGGTTTATTTTTTTTTCCCTGGTAGACACTTCTTTACCCTGCATGTACTTGGCTATTAAACAGATAATGCATGCATGTTTAGCAAAATATACAGGGACACAGAAACAGACTAGTAATTACTTAGCGTAGTGCTTTCAGATTCCAGATTACTTCTTATCTTAACTTCATTTTTATTCCTTTTCTTCATTCTTCCGTTTCAAATTCTGACTTCTTTCATCTTCCCCACTTCACACAAATTGCTCAATATTCTACAAGTGGGACTTCTGGTCTGATAATTAGCATGCATTCACTTTCTTTTTTTTCAAATTTCAGCTTCACTTATTCCTGAGCTTCAAATAATTCTCATTTATAAAACTTGTCAAATGGCGACTTCCGCATTTTCCTTCTTCAACATTAACCTTAATAGAAAAAGAACAGGATGAAGAATATTTAAGAACTCCAGGATAAAATCTAGTGCCAAAACTGAAACTAGAAAAAAAAAATGTGTTGTGGATTTTTACTATAAATGCAGTTTAAGGATTGAATCTACCAAAGCCCTACGATTTTATCAACAGGTTCAGTCAACTCAGTTGAACTCAGTTTAACTCAGCACTAAGCACCTGAATTTGCTATTTATGCCTGGATGTCACAGCCACTGCAACAGCTGAGCACCCACTGAGGGACTGCAGCACCAGGAAATCAAAGGAATTTTCACCATCAGCCACACAGTGAGACAAAATCACCAAGAAGTGACTCCAGGAAGGTCCTGCCGTGGCCACGGCCTGAATGCAGAAAGCACAGCGTGGTTGGGCCTTCAAGGAGCTGCAATTATCAACTCTAATTATCTTAATTTGGGCCCCCCCAAATGTTAATTTGTGGAGGTTTCTGAGCACAGCCCCCCCCCAGCTGCCTGCACAGGGGAGGGTGACACCTGCAGGCCCCTCTTGTCTCCATGGAAAGCAGCATTTTCCATCACCCAAAGGTGCCCCCCGTTCCCAGGCTCTGGAATAACACCCCAACCTGCTCTGATTTGCTGCTAATCTGCTTTGGTAGTGATAGAACCTAATTAGTGGCTTCAACTTGTGGATTTTTATCTTTAAATCAGTGCAATGCTCAGCTTCAGTCACGTGCCCTGAACACCTGGACAGGCTGGAAGGGATTCTTTATTTCAAGGGATTAGAGAAAATTTAAAAGTCAGCAAAAATTCTACTTCTTCCTAAAAACAGTTTCATATTTAGTGTAAAATCTGATGAAAAACAATCACTAATGACACCAGAGTAGCAGATTTTGCCCCCAAATCCCCTGTTTTAGCTGTGTAACATCCCTTAAACCTGAACACTTGATGGGAATCCTGGAGTGAACATTCAGAAATTCATTTGCTAACCCCAAATTAATCGTGATTAAACCACTTCCACACAACTCACACCAATGTTGGCTCTTCACAATTCCCTGCCCTACAATACACAGGTGGGCAGGAAGGACTTACAGGAGAAAGCAGATTGGAATTAATTGCAAGAGCAACAGAAATAATTCAAGTTGTCAAGGCTGTACTTGTTTCCCAAATGTTTAAGGTTTTGTAATTAGAGCTGCTACACAGACTGACCTGCAGGGCCAAGACTGAGGAGTAATTAGAGTTCCAATTAAGAAATTTCACCTCAATCCATAACTACCTTCCAAAGGAAAAGCACCACAGAGGTGAGTTCTGAGTTAAGGCATTAATTCAGCCACAAGAAGCTGTAGCTCTTTTAAACAGTGAGACAAATTAAGATTGAGGCAGGACTAAAACCCAAACCCAGCAGCTCTTCATGTGAGGAAAAACACCTGAAATGACAAAATGTGGGCAAGACAGGAGGGGCCATGTCCAAAACCAGGAGGTGTGAGGCTGGGAAGGACAGGAAAAACACGGGAAGGGAGGGAGGGAAGCAGGAAATACACCCCCAAATACACCCCAACCCCTCTCAGAGCTTTGGAGAAATCAGGACAGAACTGGTGAGTCTTCACCCACTGGGTACATTTTTCAGGCAATCTTTGCTGTCCTGTGTTAATGTGGAGTTTGGACAGAGGAGCTGAGCAGAAACTTGGGAAGGAAAATCCTTAAGACAACCATCTATCAAATCGTTTTTATTTACCTCTTTTGGACTTCAAGACATTTTTAAACATCCACGTTTTGTTTCCAGATCATCCCTCAATCCACCACATTTTACAGGATTGACATTCTTTATTCTAATCTCAAAGGAATTCTTTGCTCCTCACTCACTCCAGGAATTACCAAGACTGGTAAAACCCCCCAAAATGTCTCAGTTTTCACCATTCCCACCCCAAATCCCAGGAAATTCCCACTGCCCAAACTCCACAGACCAGGAATCTGCAGCATTCCAAACTTATTTACACCCCATTCCCCTGAGGGTTCACACAAGTCACTCACAACTCACTAAAAACTGGAGTTTCTCCATCTGGTTTTGTTCTCCTTTGTATTTTTCCCCCACTTCTTGCTCTGTCACTCTGTGAATTTTGAGTTATTTAAAAAAGCCAAATTGTGCCCCGAGGTGCCAAGTGGAAGAGGGAAGGGAGACCCTCCTTTATCCTGCTGGTGCCACCATTAAAAACCATCATTTTTTGCTAATCCCGAGTGAATTTAAAGCCCCATCAGATCCCCTGATCTTTCCCGACAGTTCCATCAGGCATTCCTGGAATTCGGGTGGAATTCCCCAACTCCAGGCTTGTTGTTTCCAAATGATTCTTCCCAGAAGAAAGAACTGCAGGGCTGGTACTTGGAGCATCCCAGAGCACATTCCTAAGGAATGTTCCAGCCCTCCAAGAGCAGGGAATGTCACACACAGGATAATTTGGGGGACAGTGGGCAGGGAAAGGTTTCCATGGACAGAAGCAGCTGGAAGTGTGGGATGGCCACGAGTTCCAGTTTTTCCTCAGAGGAATGCAAGTTACAGATTTAAGATATAGAGAAATAAAAGTATTAGGGCTTTTATAACCATAAATACCTATAAATTCATGTGTTTCCACCTGTTTTCCTCAAGGCAGGTGCAACATTATTTTGTTCCAGGTGTCTCTGAGCTGACTCCACATTCCTTGACCTTTCCACTGTGGAATTTTGCAACTAATCCAACAAAAACCCGACTGTTTTTGCCTCTTCTACCCCTGAGGGACAATCCCCAGCTCAGGATTGTGCTGGAGGGAGCTCAGAGGGAAAGCTCAGCCATCCCTTTTTTCACAGCTTTCCAAACTCTACAAGAAATTGAAATCTGAACCAGCCCCCCAAGGGGTTCCTCCCTCTGGCAGTGCCCTGGGGGCTCCTCAGTGCCCCAGGATGGCAGGGAATTCATCCAACAGGAAATCCAAACCTTCCTGGCAGCTTTGGGGACTGAACCAGCCCCTCTGGCAGTGCCCTGGGGGCTCCTCAGTGCTCCAGCCTGGCAGGGAATTCATCCAACAGGAAATCCAAACCTTCCTGGCAGCTCTGGGGACTGAACCAGCCCCCCAAGGGGTTCCTCCCTCTGGCAGTGCCCTGGGGGCTCCTCAGTGCCCCAGCCTGGCAGGGAATTCATCCAACAGGAAATCCAAACCTTCCTGGCAGCTTTGGGGACTGAACCAGCCCCTCTGGCAGTGCCCTGGGGGCTCCTCAGTGCCCCAGCCTGGCAGGGAATTCATCCAACAGGAAATCCAAACCTTCCTGGCAGCTTTGGGAACTGAACCAGCCCCTCTGGCAGTGCCCTGGGGGCTCCTCAGTGCCCCAGCCTGGCAGGGAATTCATCCAACAGGAAATCCAAACCTTCCTGGCAGCTCTGGGGACTGAACCAGCCCCTCTGGCAGTGCCCTGGGGGCTCCTCAGTGCCCCAGGATGGCAGGGAATTCATCCAACAGGAAATCCAAACCTTCCTGGCAGCTTTGGGGACTGAACCAGCCACTCTGGCAGTGCCCTGGGGGCTCCTCAGTGCCCCAGCCTGGCAGGGAATTCATCCAACAGGAAATCCAAACCTTCCTGGCAGCTCTGGGGACTGAACCAGCCCCTCTGGCAGTGCCCTGGGGGCTCCTCAGTGCCCCAGGATGGCAGGGAATTCATCCAACAGGAAATCCAAACCTTCCTGGCAGCTTTGGGGACTGAACCAGCCACTCTGGCAGTGCCCTGGGGGCTCCTCAGTGCCCCAGGATGGCAGGGAGTTCATCCAACAGGAAATCCAAACCTTCCTGGCAGCTTTGGGGACTGAACCAGCCCCCCGAGGGCTCAGATGAGGTGCCAGCAGGTACAGGTGGGACACAGGGGCTGACCCATCCTTGGGGCTGTCAGTTCTGAGCTCCTCACACCTCCCTCTCCCACAATTTAGTAACAAAAATCACCACTTTGGAAAATGGGTGTGTAAAATACCTTGTAAGGAACCTGCAAATTGAGCATTTACACCGTGCAAGTCACCCTGATTAAAACCCCCCACAAAACCCCCCCTGACTCGTATGGAACAGTTTCTGATCACTCATCAACCCATCCCCACCAGAATTAATTAATTCACAGGATCACACTCTGTTTTTCCCTTTAACCAGACTTTTTCCAGGCCTGAATCCCATGAGAACAACTTCAATGCAAACAACCCAAAGCTGCAGCTCAGTGACAGGATCTGAGGTATTTTCTGTATCTGAATACTTAATAATTCATAGTTTACCGATATTTCATAATTTATAATTTATTGATATTTAATAATTTCTAGTTTATCGATATTTAATAATTTCTAATTTGTCGATATTTATTAATTTATAATTTATCGATATCTAACAATTCGTAATTTATTGGTACTTAATAATTTCTAGTTTATTGATATTTATTAATTTATAATTTATCGATATTTAATATTCATTAATTTATGGGTATTTAATAATTTATAGTTTATTGATATTTACTAATTCATAATTTATCGATATTTACTAATTTATAATTTAGTGATATTTAATAATTTATAATTTATTGGTATTTAATAATTTATAGTTTATCGATATTTACTAATTTATAAATTATCGATATTTAATAATTCACAATTTATTGGTATTTAATAACCTATAGTTTACTGGTATTTAAGAGTTTCTAGTTTATTGATATTTATTAATTTATAATTTATCGACATTTAATAAATTATAATTTATTGGTATCTAATAATTTATAGTTTATTGATATTTACTAATTAATAATTTATCGATATTTAATAATCTATAATTTAGTGATATTTAATAATTTCTAATTTATTGGTATTTAATAATTTCTAGTTTAGCGATATTTAATAATTTATAATTTACCGATATTTAATAATTCATAATTTATTGGTATTTAATAATTTCTAGTGTATCGATAATTACCAATTTATAATTTATCGATATTCAATAATTCATATTTTATCGGTATTTAATAATTTATAGTTTATTGATATTTACTAATTTATAATTTAGTGATATTTAATAATTTATAATTTAATGATATTTAATAATTTCTAATTTATCGGTATTTAATAATTTCTAGTGTATCGATATTTACTAATTTATAATTTATCGATATTTAATAATTTATTGGTATTTAATAATTTCTAGTTTGTCGATATTTAATAATTTATAGTTTATTGATATTTATTAATTTATAATCTATCGATATTTAATAATTTATAGTTTATCGATATCTAATAATTTCTAGTTTATCGATATTTAATAATTCCTAATTCCTTCTGTCACAAAGTGCCCCATTATGGAGATTAACCTGCAAAAGAGAGTTCAAGTAGGGCCTTTTTTTCTTATTCTTTTTAAAAAAAGGGACATAAGAGCCAGTTTAAGTTTGTGCTGCTGCTGAAATAGCAAATCCCTTTGGTGGGAAAATCCCCTGGAATTTCTTTGGAATTTCCCAAAAGTGCCCCGGGATAAAAAAGATGCAGCTCAGACTGTCTGGAGGAAAACCAGGAGAAGGGAGAGAGAGCAGGAACTCTTTGTTAGGAGCACAATTCCCTCCTGGACTTGGAACAGCTTCAGTTGTAAAGTCCCATCCCAGATTATTTCCCCAAACACTGACCCTGCTCTGCACAAATTCAGCTTGGAAAAGGAGAAAAGTCGCTGGATCAATAAAATATAAACCTTAAATAAGAGAAAAAACCTCATAAAATCCCTGGCAATAGCACTGGGAAAGCCAATCCCTGCTCCAGTCTGGAATAGCAGGCCTGGAACTCTTTGGGTTTAGCTCTACAAACATGTCCATTGTCTACAACTCACCTATTTAAGAGTCACAAAAGTTCAGACAAAACTCATTTTTAGCCTTGGCAAAACCCGCCTGTAAAAGGTTTAGTTGGTTTTTTTTTTAATAAATCAGCGTGATAGCAATTCCTGCCCCAATTATCCTGCACAAAGACTATAAAACTTTCTCGAAGTTGCTCTAAAAGTTTCAATCTTTCCACTCATTCTGACCGAAAACACGACGCGGGTTGTGCTGGAAATTTGGCTGAATTGTTTTCCACTCTGACTCGCACAGCAATTCAAGCAACTTTTTTAAAAAACAAACACACAAATACCCACCTTGAGCAAATAATTAAAACACACCAGTGCCAGGAACAATAAAAGAATACTGAGGGTGGCACAAGGCTCTTCCTTAATCCCTCTATTTCACCATTTATTCCCATTTTTAACTTCCTGGAGACCAGGATTTTCTAACCTCACCTCTCTGGAAGTAGAAACTCTTTTATCTCACACCTTATTATAATGAATTAATAAGAAAAAAAAACATATTCTAAGGAAAGCACTGCTCAAAATCACTATATTTTTAAGATTTTTTGCCACCTTCAGCTTAAAATTTAACTCCTCACACCTCCACATCCCCCTCCGATGCTGCAGCAAGAAGTCAGAATTAGGCTAAAAATAACCCCCCAAAACAGAGCAATGTCCGAAGTTAAAGCCCTAAAAGGAGGACAAAGCTGATCCACTAAACAAAAAGCAGCTATTACAGGTCAATAGTACTGCAGATGGGCATCACACACGGGAGGATTAGAACTCATGTGCTTGGGGGTTAGTAGGAAAGGCATCCGGACAGCGAGATCTTGCAGAACTGTGAGGTTTAAACATCTACAGCAGATCTCATAAAGCGAAGGGGTCCCTTCCATTAAGGAGTTTAATGAGAGCCCGGGCCGCCCGGACGCCAGGCCAGACAGAGCGGGCTGGGCCGGGCTGGGCCATGCTGGGACCGGCTGTGGGCCATGCTGGGACCGGCTCTGGGCGCTCTGGGCCGTGCTGGGACCGGCTCGGAGGACTCTGAGGGCGGGCTGGGCCAGGCCGTGCCGGGCTCGGCTCTGAGGATGGGGTGGGCCGTGCTAGGTCCGGCTCTGAGGACTCTGAGGGTGGGCTGGGCCGTGCCGGGCTCAGCTCTGAGGGTCGGCTGGGCCATGCTAGGTCCGGCTCTGGGCGCTCTGAGGGCGGGCTGGGCCGTGCCGGGACGGGCTCGGCTCTGAGGGTGGGCTGGGCCGTGCCGTGCCAGGCTCTGGTGGCTCCAAGGGCGGGCTGGGCTGGGCCGTGCCGGGCCCGGCTTTAAGGGTGGGCTGGGCCGTGCTGGGACCGGCTCGGAGGACTCTTGAGGGCGGGCTGGGCTAGGCCGTGCCGGGCCCGGCTCTGAGGGCGGGCTGGGCCGTGCTGGGCCCGGCTGCGGGGGCTCTGAGGGCGGGCTGGGCCGTGCTGGGCCCGGCTCGGAGGACTCTGAGGGCGGGCTGGGCTAGGCCGTGCCGGGCCCGGCTCGGAGGACTCTGAGGGCGGGCTGGGCTAGGCCGTGCCGGGCCCGGCTCGGAGGACTCTTGAGGGCGGGCTGGGCTAGGCCGTGCCGGGCCCGGCTCGGAGGGCGGGCTGGGCTAGGCCGTGCCGGGCTCTGAGAGCGGGCTGGGCCGCGCTGGGCCCGGAGCTCCCTCAGGGTCGCGCCGCCATTTTGTCCCTCCCGGGCGCGCGGGCCCGGCCCAAGATGGCGCCGGCGCCTCACGCGGGGAGCGGCCCCGCCATCGGCCCGGCGGGGAGCGGCCCCAACACCCGGCATGGCGGACACGGGCGCGGCCGCGCCGCCCGCACGGGAGGCCGCGCGTGTGAAAGGAACGGGTTGGGGGAGAGTGGGGAGGGAGGGGCCCGGCCGCGCAGCGCGCAAGGGCTCCGTGTATTACCCGCTCGCCGTAGTTCTGCTCCCCGCTGTCGCTCATCGTCCCGTCCCGCCGTTCCTAACGCCCGCTCCCAACGCCGCCGCCGCCCCGACCCGACCGTACCGCACCGACCACACCGACAGTGCCGTGCCGTGACCGGCCACAGCGCCGTCCGCACGGGAAGTGACGCGACCGCCCGGCCGCGCGCGCCGCGCCGGACACGCCCCCCGATGAGGCCACGCCCACAAACCGGTTGATTGGTGGGAGGGCACGCCCATCGCTGAGGCCACGCCCACACACCGATGTAATCGTAGGAGACACGCCCCTTTGACCACGCCCACAAATAGTTTTAATTGCTTCTAGGCCACGCCCCCGCGGCACCGCCTGCGATTAGGCCACGCCCCCTTGTGTGAGACCGCGCCCCTGCCGATCTCCCGCCAAAAAGGCCACGCCCCGTTTGAGTCGAAGCCACGCCCCGACCCCTGGTGAGGCCACGCCCATGCCGTGTCTCCCGCCAAGAAGGCCACGCCCCCGCTGAGGCCACGCCCCGCTGCTCACCTGGAGGTGAAGCCCCGCCCTCTCCGCCCCGCAGGTGAGGTGAGGGACACGCCCCCTCGTCGCTCACCTTGCGGAGAACGCCACGCCCCCAGTGAAGCCCCGCCCCGGTGAGGCCCCGCCCCCTTCGCCCCTCAGGTGAGGCCTCGGCCACGCCCTTCGCCCTCCACACCCCTTAAAAAGGTGATTTCAAGGGGAGTTTGAGTTTCAAGGCCCAAGCGGGCAGGGCAGAGCGCGGTGTTTCTATCGCGCCCACCCGAGGGCAGCACAGCATCGGCCATCGGGGGTTATCTCTGCATTAAACGTGTCCAGAGAGAGGCGGCACAACCCCCTTTTCTCAGAGGTGACCTCAGCACTGTCTGGAACTGCCTGAAGGGAAGTTCTGGCCAGGTAGGGGTTGGTCTCTTCTCCCAGGCACTCAGCAATAGGACAAGGGGGCACGATGGGCTCAAGCTCTGCCAGGGGAAATTGAAGTTGGAGATCAGGAAGAAATTCTTTGCAGAGAGAGTGCTCAGGCATTGGAATGGGCTGCCCAGAGAGGGGGTGGATTCACCATCCCTAGAGATTTTTAAACACAGATTGGACGTGGCATTGAGTGCCATGATCTGGTAAAGGGACTGGAGTTGGACCAAGGGTTGGACTTGATGATCTCAGAGGTCTTTTCCAACCCAATCCATTCTGTGATTCTGTGATTACAGGTGTTTTGTGTCACACGCAGCAAAGGGCCAGGACTGCAGGGATAAACCCAGGACACATGAAGAGCAGCACCAGGATTTAGGGTAACTCCTCCAATTTAACCAAAATACCAAATAAAATAACCAAATAACTAAAATACTTATTCTGTGCTTTTCAAACCTCGACAGCACACAAGGGTTGAAATCTGGAGACTGGAGGAGACGTCTCACCTGCTCAGCTCATCCCAGGGGATCCCAGAATGGTTTGGGTTGGAAGGAACCTTGAGGATCATCCAGTGCCACCCCCTGCCATGGGCAGGGACACCTCCCACTATCCCAGGTTGCTCCAACCTGGCCTGGACTAGGCCTGGCCTGTCTTAGAGTTCACATCTGTTTACATCAGCTTTGACACTGCTGAGAAGAGACCACCCAGAGGCTGCTTGGCTGCCTCCCCTCTCCCTCCCAGCCCAGAACACAGAGCTGAATTTACCAGCTAAAGATGAAGGTGAAAGTATTTTAGAAGCTTTTGCTGGTTTTTATGTCACTTTTTAAGGGTTTCATCCCAATACTTTACAGTTACAGCACAGATAGTGACACACTGATACTGAGCTGGATGGGACCCACAAGGATCATCCAGTCCAGCTCCTGGCCCTGCACAGACACCCCCACAACCCCACCCTGTCCCTGAGAGTGTTGTCCAAACCCTCCTGGAGCTCTGGCAGCCTTGGGGCTGTGCCCACTGCCCTGGGGAGCCTGGTCAGTGCCCACCACCCTCTGGGGGATGAACCTTTTCCCAATATCCAGCCTAACCCTGTCCTGACACAGCTCCAGCTGTTCCCTGGGTCCCGCCACTGGTCACACAGAGCAGAGGTCAGAGTTGCCCCTCCTGAGGAAGCTGCAGACCCCAATGAGCTCTGACCTCAGTCTCCTTTTCTCCAGCTGAACCAGCCAAGTGCCCTCAGCTGCTCCTGCTTTTTTTGCAGGAAGTTTTAACAGGGATTTGTTTTCCAGCCCTTGGTCTATATTTACAAATCTAATCAATCCTTGACCCTCAGAGACTGTAAACCCCAAAACTCTGCCCACCACCCTCACTGCAGAACAAGGCACAGCCCACCTCTCCTCGAGCTCTTCCCCTTCACCAGCGGGACTGGGGAGACACCAGCAGGACTGGGGAGACACCAGCAGGGATAAATCAGCTGCAGTTTCTTAGGAACAAGGATTTCTCCTCGGTTCCTGTGGTGGTGGGCACCCCAACGTTCCAGAAAATGCTCAGAGCAGGAGAACAGGGCACAGAGGAAGAGGGACAGCAGATCTGAGAGTGCTTTGATCATTCACATTTAAATTTGGGTAACCCAGAGCCAGGGAAACCTCCCTACATTTCAGGAACACCCGAGGCTCTGCAGCAGTGACACAGACCTGTAAGGTGATCCCAAGGGGATTATCTCCCTGTTCCCAGCAGCACCCAGCCCTTACTTTCCCTTTGTGTTGGGACTGCAGCTGGATTTAAGAGATATTTTTTGTTTGCTTAGAGCATTTCCAGCTTGTATTTCTACGTGTACGTGGATGTGGGGCCTCCTGGCCATGTTTTCCACAGCCATATTCCCACCAGAGTTTATAAAACCCCCTTGTGCAGTCAAAAGTGACAGTGTCACCTGTGCCTGTGACACTGTTTTCATAGAATCACAGAATGGATTGGGTTGGAAAAGACCTCTGAGATCATCAAGTCCAACCCTTGGTCCAACTCCAGTCCCTTTACCAGATCATGGCACTCAGTGCCATGGCCAAGCTCAGCTGAAAAACCTCCAGGGATGGGGAATCCACCCCCTCTCTGGGCAGCCCATTCCAATGCCTGAGCACTCTCTCTGCAAAGAATTTCCTTCTGATCTCCAACTTCAATTTCCCCTGGCAGAGCTTGAGCCCATCGTGCCCCCTTGTCCTATTGCTGAGTGCCTGGGAGAAGAGACCAACCCCCAGCTGGCCAGAACTTCCCTTCAGGCAGTTCCAGACAGTGCTGAGGTCACCTCTGAGCCTCCTCTTCTCCAGGCTGAACACCCCCAGCTCCCTCAGCCTCTCCCCACAGCACTTGTGCTCCAGTCCCTTCTCCTCAGTTGGGTTGGAAGAGACCTCTGAGATCACCAAGTCCACCCTTGATCCAACCCCACTGTGAGTGCCCTGGGCTGGTGATCACAGTGGGGTTGGATCAAGACATGGTGGATTCTCTGCCCCTGGAGGTGTTTAAGAGGACATTCAGTGCCACATCCAGTCCCTTCTCCAGCCTCGTTGCTCTTCTCTGGCCCCGCTCCAGCCCCTCAATCTCTTGCCTCAACTGAGGGGCCCAGAACTGAACACAACACTCAAGGTGTGGCCTCACCAACACAGCATTCCCCTGGAGAAACTGGCTGCTCATGGCTTGGAGGGGGGCACTGTTTGCCGGGTGAAAACCTGCCCAAAGGATGGGCACTGGGAGTGTGGGGAATGGAGTCCCATCCGGCTGACACCAGGCCAGTCCTGTTTAATATAAACAGGATAAAGATCCATGATCTGGATGAGAGGATTGAGGGAACCCTCAGGCAGTTTGCAGATGACACCATGTTGGGAGGGATGTGGATCTGGAAAGGTTGGATCCATGTGCTGAGACCAGTGGTGTGAGGGACAACAGGGCCAAGTGCCACCTCCTGCCCACAGCAACTCAATGGAATGTTCCAGGCTTGGGAAAGAGCAGTTGGAAAGCTGGGAAAGGGCCTGGGGGTGCTGTGACAGCAGCTGGACACGAGCCCACGTTGGTAAGGGACCTATGGCCCCTGGGCTGTGCCAGCCATGGGGTGTGACAGCCCCGGGGCAGTGTCAGCTGAGGCTCCTGGAGGGCTGTGCCCAGTGCTGAGATCCTCAATTCAGGAGGGACATGGAGAGGCTGGAGCATGTGCAGGGCAGGGAATGGAGCTGGGAAGGGGCTGGAGCAGCAGCTGAGGGAGCTGGGGGGGCCCAGCCTGGAGAAAAGGAGGCTCAGGGGGGACCTTCTGGCTCTGCAATCCCTGCCAGGAGGGGGGAGCCGGGACAGGGGGTCGGGCTCTGCTCCAGGGCACAGGGACAGGAGGGGAGGGCACAGCCTCAGGCTGGGCCAGGGGAGATTTAGTTTGGACATCAGGGAAAATTTTCTTCTCTGAAAGGTCTGTCCAGCCCTGGCACAGCTGCCCAGGGCAGGGGAAGAGTCCCCATCCCTGGAGGGATTTCAAAGCTGTGTGGTGTGGCACTTGGGGACCGGGTCAATGGTGGCCTTGGCTGTTGGGGAATGGTTGGACTCCATGGTCTTAGAGGTCTGGACTCCAGTGCTTTGCCATCACTGGTTACAGCTGAAATGCCAAAGGGAGCAACTTCCAGTGCTCACAGTGCTCTGTAGAGCCAGTTATTATCAGTTCCTTTTGCCAATAACTCACATTCCATGAATACATTTACATGGGAATTGGGATCCTGCTGATTTGCAAATCAAAGCAAAATATGATGTTTCTTTAGACGGGAGCCTGAAGGGATCAGAGGGATACATCCCTTCCTTATAAAGAGACCAAAACACACGGAAAAAAGGCAGCAGATGAGAGTCAAGGTGGGCCAGAAATCTCCTTCGTGCCTTTCTCCTGGGGAAAAACCCCACAGGTTTAGTGAAGCAGAGCAAAGGGAGCCAAAACACTGTAGTGAATTTAACAAGGATCTGGAGAAGAGCTCAAGGAGGTACAGGGAGGCAGAGGGAGCTGAACCAGCACTGCCCTCTCCACGCAGATCTGTCAAGGAAACAGCCCTTGCAGCCCAGTTGTTTCACCTCTTAATCCTGCTCCTTCCTCACATCCCCCTTTAGTAAGTCAGTGTCATGGAAGAACAAAGATTAAGTGGAGATTAAGAACATTTAAGTGAAGATTAAAGATTAGGAACAAAGAGTAAGTGAAAAGTCCTGAGTAGGAAACACCCGCTCATGGCAAGGACCTGCAATAACAGCTCCCAGAGCAGCAATTTCCTTCTGTCCAGTCATGTGTAATGCCCAAAACTGACCCTGAGTGGAGCAGAGTGGCTGTGCCTGCACTGCTGAGGTCTCTGGGCTGCTCTTAACCACTTCCAAATGAACTCCAAATCAACCTTCCAGCTGCTCCTCAGCTGGGCAAAGCACTAAAGACCATCCACAGGTCCCTCCAATTTGGGCTACTTGAGACTGAACTTTTGATGTTAATTTTCCAGGTTTTTTTTCCGACAGATAATCAACCAAAGGAAAAAAAAAGTAAAAACAAAGGTGGAAATTCCTTAAATTCCTGATTCCGAGTGCATTTGGATATTGTTTTATACATCCACCTGCAGAGTTTCTTTTCGAGCACCTCCTGCCGTATTTGAAATGTTTACCGTGTAACAGGCTCACTCCAGGGGGTGCTCATCCGACATTCCCTTCCTTAATTGCAAGCTATGAAAAAATCCAAACTTCTCAAAGTTATGGAATGGTGTTTGGCTTTTTTTTTTCCAGCGGCACACTCGGATCTGGCACTGCAGAGCCAGGCTGGCATCTCCCTGTTCCCCTCTGCCTCTCCTGCCCTGCACCCGCTCCCAGGGCACACAGACACCACCTTAGGGAGCGAGCCAGCTCGGGAATCCTGAGGGAATGTTCGGCAGCAAGGACGGACCAGAGTCTCAAAGGGCAGCGTGTGCGGCACCTCTTCTGTGTGAGTCCCACTTGCCATCCCGCTGAGCCCTTCCCGGCTCTTCCCAGAGCTCTGCCACGCCAGCACCTGGGCAGCAAATCCCTGGAAGGGGATTGGAGAAGCGATCCTGCAGGGAATGACCTTTATCCCTGAGTACCGGCTCACCTTCCTGCCGAACAGCAGATGGAAATGAGCGCAACAGAATCGTTTAGGTTGGGAAGGTCATCCGACATCCAACCATAAGCAAGTCCACCACTTGTGCCCTGGAGCAGAGCCCGACCCCCTCCTGGTTCCCCCCACCTGGCAGGGATTGCAAAGCCAGAAGGTCCCCCCTGAACCTCCTTTTCGCCAGGCTGAGCCCCCCCAGCTCCCTCAGCCCCTCCTGCTGCTCCATCCTCTTCCCAGCTCCCTCAGCCCCTCCTGCTACTCCAGCCCCTTCCCAGCTCCCTCAACCCCTCCTGCTGCTCCAGCCCCTTCCCAGCTCCCTCAGCCCCTCCCGCTGCTCCAGCCCCTTCCCAGCTCCCTCAGCCCCTCCCGCTGCTCCAGCCCCTTCCCAGCTCCCTCAGCCCCTCCCGCTGCTCTATCCTCTTCCCAGCTCCCCCAGCCCCTCCCGCTGCTCCAGCCCCTTCCCAGCTCCCCCAGCCCCTCCCGCTGCTCCAGCCCCTTCCCAGCTCCCTCAGCCCCTCCCGCTGCTCTATCCTCTTCCCAGCTCCCCCAGCCCCTCCCGCTGCTCCAGCCCCTTCCCAGCTCCCCCAGCCCCTCCCGCTGCTCCAGCCCCTTCCCAGCTCCCTCAGCCCCTCCCGCTGCTCCAGCCTCTTCCCAGCTCCCCCAGGCCCTCCTACTGCTCTATCCTCTTCCCAGCTCCCCCAGCCCCTCCTGCTGCTCCAGCCCCTTCCCAGCTCCCTCAGCCCCTCCTGCTGCTCCAGCCCCTTCCCAGCTCCGTTCCCTTCCCTGGACACGCTCCAGCCCCTCAATATTTTCTCTATTCAGTTGGCTGTGATTTCCCTTTATTGTGGATGTTTGTCTTGGGAATTCATTGTTGGGTGAGATGGGTCTTGCCTGTCATGAAATCCGTTGTCCTAGTCATGTTCCTGGAGCTGTGCAGTGTCCCCAGGTGGCTTCAGATGGCTTCAGGTGCCCCCAGGTGGCTTCAGATGTCCCCAAGTGGCTTCAGGTGTGGCTGTGCTGTTCATGCAGCTGCTCTCTAGTGGAGCAGGGCTAGTGCTGCTGCATCATATGGGACAATGTAGGGAGCAGGGGCTTTCCTGGAAATCCTCTCCAAAGCCTTTTTCCCAAAACTTCTGCAGAAGCTTCTCTGTTAACTTGGCCCAGGAGTGCCCATCTGCCTCCCTGGCTCTGGAAGTTTCTCATAGGCACAGCTGTTCCTCTTGGCTGGCTCCTCAGAGGGGTTGAAGAGGGGATGCTTCCCAAAGTGAAAACCAACAGAGCTTGGTGGTCTCTGGTGATGTGCTTGTCTCCATCCATCATGTCTCCATGATGACATGATCCTTTTGTTGGCTCTTTCCAACCTTGGCATTTCCTGCCAACACCTAAATGGTGCTGCTGGACCCAGAGCAGTGATGGCTGCCCAGAGGGAATGTCCTGTGGCTGGAATAGCTGCTGGATGGCTGCCATGAGCAGAGCATCCTTGGAACCACAGCATGTCGTGACACTACACTGGAGCAGTTACAGGAACAACTTGTTGCTCAGAGCAGAGATATTCTCAAACATGTGGGGCTTTCCTGAGGACATCCAAGTGGCTGCCCTGGAGAGGAGGAAGCAGAGCCCATCTCCAGGAGACTGACCACCTCTCTGGGATAGCAGGAGGATAAAACTGTCAATGCCCCCTCCCAGAACCATGGTCTTCCTTCTATCCCCTTTAACAGATCTTCCTAACCAGGATGTTGCTTGGTTGGGATCAGCTTCTGGATGACATAAAGGTGCTGTCAGCAGAGTGGGGTAGCACCAGAAGATAAGAGCAACGAGGCTGGAGAAGGGACTGGAGCACAAGTGCTGTGGGGAGAGGCTGAGGGAGCTGGGGGTGTTCAGCCTGGAGAAGAGGAGGCTCAGAGGTGACCTCAGCACTGTCTGGAACTGCCTGAAGGGAAGTTCTGGCCAGGTGGGGGTTGGTCTCTTCTCCCAGGCACTCAGCAATAGGACAAGGGGGCACGATGGGCTCAAGCTCTGCCAGGGGAAATTGAAGTTGGAGATCAGAAGGAAATTCTTTGCAGAGAGAGTGCTCAGGGATTGGAATGGGCTGCCCAGAGAGGGGGTGGATTCCCCATCCCTGGAGGTTTTTCAACTGAGCTTGGCCGTGGCACTGAGTGCCATGATCTGGTAAAGGGACTGGAGTTGGACCAAGGGTTGGACTTGATGATCTCGGAGGTCTTTTCCAACCCAATCCATTCTATGATTCTATGAGAGGTAGCTCTGGTTGCCCCCCTCAGCTGCCAGAACTGAAGAGGTGTCCATACAGGCACAGCCATCTCCAAGGAAATGTCAGAGAGTTCCAGCCAATGGAAGAAGAAATCACTCTATCCAGAACCTGAGGAAATGGCTGGAATTGTATCAGGCAAGTTTTAGGCTGAATATTGGGAAAAGATTCTTCCCCTGGTGGTTTGTTGGACACTGACCAGGCTCCCCAGGGCAGTAGGCACAGCCCCAGGGCTGACAGAGCTCCTGGAGAGTTTGGACAACACTCTCAGGAACAGGGTGGGATTGTTCAGGTGTCTGTGCAGGGTCAGGGGTTGGACTGGATGATTCCTATGGATCCCTTCCAGCTCAGGATATTCTGTGACGCTGTGATTTCGTGACAGCAGACACCCCATCAGTGATGGTGACAAGCAGGATCAGTGGTGTGGAGTTGTGGAGGTGTGGCTGTGTGGCTGCTACTGCAGCAAGGGCAGGTCAGCACTATCATTGCCAGCTCCCAGCTCCTTCACATTCCCTTTGTGTGACTCACACCCCAACAACAATCCCACACCACATCCAGGGAAAGTTCAGTTCAGTAGCCAAGAAGCTTGAGGGGTCCAACACTTCCTTCTGAAGCTGTTGCGGGAATCACGAGTGAGCTGTGAGACCCTGTGTGGAGCAATTATGGATCACAGCAAATGTTCTGGTCAGAAATGAGAGATTTCTGAAAGGAGAAAGTACATACAAGGGTTACATGCAGTAAATGGCTTTCCTGGGCCCTTCCCAAAGCAATTAAACAAGTAATAATGGGCTCATTATATATATATATATATTACAGAGAGAGAGAAAGGGAATGTGTGGCTACCATGTAGTGCAGACCTGACTGAAGGTACCCAGATATGAGCCCAAGTGTGTGAAGAGCTTTGCACTGTCTTGCTCCCATGGAGATGAGAAGACAGCACAACCCACCACCAGGAATTAGAGGGTGAAGTGAGACCTCATCACAGCTGTAGGGAACTCCAATCCCTGCTCTGGAACACTGAAAGATCTGACAGTGACACTCCAGGGCTGCAAGTAGGACATGGATGTGCCATGGATTGTAGGTGATCCTGTGCAACCTGAAGTTCTCCTGTTCTTCTCTCCATGCATTTCACAAGTCTATAAACATTATTTATCCTCTTATTGAAATGAAATCAATTTTAATCCCCAGTTTAATACTGCAAGCAGTAACCATAATCATCTCAGGCAAAACTCCTCCCTGGTCTTTTAAAAGGAGAGAGGTTAAATAATGTGTATTGACTTGTGAAGTGCATGGAGAGAAGGACAGGAGAACCCCCGAGGTCTGGGACCACATGACCTCATCAGGCTGCACAGGATCCCCTACAATCCATGGCACATCCATGTCCTGCTTGCAGCCCTGGCACCCACATCCTGAATCTCAGAGCTGGGCTATGGGCAGCTTTGTGCAGAAAAGCCAGGAATTCCAAAAAAATGCTCCATCTGCCTCCAAGTGTGTGTATCCAGCTCTAAAATCCTCATGGACCTCTGGGATCTGACCCCCAGCCTGGGGTCCTGGTGATCTGTGGGTATGACAGCAGCCCTGTCCTGAGACAGAAAGAGGGAAATGCAGTGGGATGATCTGACTAACCTGCTTATCCCACATTTTTCCTGAAAATCCATGCCCATTGATCCCAATAAAGACATCTCTTGGCAGTTTGCTTATCCAGGAGTGTGGCCACCAGGAGGGAAGGGAGCTTGGAGCCAACCCACCTCCTCTCCCCACACAAGGCCATGACCACCACAAACAAGGGGTCCCTTCCAGTGTGTTTCACAGAATCATGGAATTGTTAAAGTTGGAAAAGCTCTCTAAGATCATCCAGCCCAACCACTACCCCAGCACTGCTGGTCACCACTGGCTCATATCAGGAATAGCAGCAGCAGCCCCAGGGAGGGCAATGCCAGTGCCTGTGCTGGGCATGGCTGAGGCCTCTGGACCTTCAATTCAGGAGGGACATGGAGGGGCTGGAGTGTGTGCAGGGAATGGAGCTGGGAAGGGGCTGGAGCAGCAGCTGAGGGAGCTGGGGGGGCTCAGAGTGGAGAAAAGGAGGCTCAGGGGGGACCTTCTGGCTCTGCAATCCCTGCCAGGAGTGGAGAGCCAGGACAGGGGGTCGGGCTCTGCTCCAGGGACAGGGACAGGGACAGGAGGAGAGGGCACGGCCTCAGGCTGGGCCAGGGCAGGGGCAGGTGGGACACCAGGAGGAATCTCTCCATGGAAAGAGTAGTCAGATACTGGAAGGGGCTGCCCAGGGAGGTTTGGAGTGCCCAGCCCTGGAGGTGCCCAAGGCAGGACTGGCTGTGGCTCTCAGTGCTGGGGGACAAGGTGGGCATCGGGCACAGGGTGGATTGGATGATCTTGGAGGTCTTTTCCAACCTAAACAATCCTGAGGTTGCATAATTTTGTAAGCCATGTCCCCAAGTGCCACATCCACACTCCTCCTCATACCTTCCATTTACACCTTTACACCCAAACACCAACACAACCAACCAAACAACAACCAGCTCCCCTCCCACAGTTGTTCTGTTGCTCAATAGGGTGGAAACACACAGAAAAACATTGGGAAATGCTGCATTAATCCCCTTCTTTGGACTGTCTGTGCTAACCACACCATTTCTCCAGGCCTTTTTATTCCAGCTCTCCCATTCAACCACTGAAGCTGCTGTTACACCCCTGAAGATACAAACTGTAGCACAAGGTGGTGTAGAACTGGATTCCTAAAGGACTTTGGCCCTGCAAAAATGAGTCCTGAACTGCTTGACTCCTGAGTTTGGATCAAAGGTGAGTGTTACTTTTCCTATTGCCCCACAGGATAAGAGGAGTAAGAAACTGTTGTACTGTGTTAGTCATTCCTGAGAGAGTCATTAACTCTTATTTGCACAAAACATATTTTTCATGGGCTAAACTATCACCCTGTGGAATGTTTAGGAGTTAACTGTGGAAAGCCTGGTGAGAAATTATATAATTATTATAGAAAATGTAGATATGTTTTATTCATGCACACTTCAGGCATGCACAGATATAGGGGTGTATGTGTAAAGTCAGATATAAATTTACACACTTATGTGTTATTCCAAGGGGGAATGTGTTCAAACTGAATGAGGGCAGGGGTGGATAGATGGGATATTGGGAAGGAATTCTTGGCTGGGAGGGTGCCCAGAGAAGCTGTGGCTGCCCCATTCCTGGAAGTGTCCAAGGCCAGGCTGGACAGGGCTTGGAGCACCCTGGGCTGGTGGGAGGTGTCCCTGCCCATGGCAGGGGGTGGCACTGGGTGGGCTTTCAGGACTCTTCCAACCCAAACCATTCTGGGATTCTGTGGTAACTTTCTAACATAAATTCATACCCATAGAGACATACCTGTCTGTACAAACCATTCCCTGATAAGACACAACTAAATGACTAATCAGATTTGCATGTAAATATGAACAAATAACCACACTGCGCTCAGCCGGGCCAGGACTGAGCGGGGCCTGGAGGGGCCGGGCCGTGCCTGGTGGGGGCGGCAGCTCCATCTTCTCTCCATCCTCCCTCCTCTCTCCCTCCCTCCATCCTCCTCTCTCCCTCCCTCCATCCTCCTCTCTCCCTCCCTCCCTCCCTCCATCCTCTCTTCCTCCATCCTCCCTCTTTTCTTCCTCCATCCTTCCTCCTCCGTCCCTCCTGTCTCCCTCCATCCTCCCTCCTTTCTCTCTCCATCCTCTCTCCTTCCTCCCTCCTTCCCTCCCTCCATCCTCCCTCCTTTCTCTCTCCATCCTCTCTCCTTCCTTCCTCCCTCCCTCCCTCCCTCCCTCCCTCCCTCCCTCCTCCCTCCTCTCTTCCTCCATCCTCCCTCTTCTCTTCCTCCATCCTCCCTCTTCTCTTCCTCCATCCTTCCTCCTCCGTCCCTCCTGTCTCCCTCCATCCTCCCTCCTCCTTTCTCTCTCCATCCTCTCTCCTCCCTCCCTCCTCCATTCTCCTCTCTCCCTCCATCCTCCCTCCTCTGTCCCTCCTTTCTTCATCCTCTCTCCTTGCTCCTCTCTTCCTCCTCTGTCCCTCCCTCCATCCTTCTCTCTTCCTCCATCCTTCCATCCTCCTTCCTCTCTCCATCCTCCCTCCTCTCTCCTTCCATCCTCCCTCCTGTCTCCCTCCGTCCTCCCTCTTCCATCTGTTCTCCCTCCCTCCATCCTCCCGCCTCTCGCCCTCCCTTTTCCCTCCCCTCTCCTCTGTCCCTCCTCTCTCCCTCTTTCTCTCTCCCTCCCCCGGCTCTCCGGGTCCCTCCCCTGCGGGCGGAGCTGCGTGTTCGGATCCGCCCCCGCGGCGGGCCCGGCCCGGCCCGGCATGAGGCTGAGCGGCCCGGCCGTGCTGACCCGGGCCAAGGCGGGCGCGCTCGACGGGGTGCGGCGCCTCAACTGCTGGTGGGCACCGGGAGAGCGGGGACAGGGGTCGGGAAGGGCAGGGATGGGGAGGAGGAAAAGGATGGAGGAGGGGACAGGGATTATGGGGCACAGGAAGGGATGGGGAAGTGGGGACAGGGATAGGGAGGGACAGGCAGGGATGGGAAGTGGGGACAGGGATAGGGAGGGACAGGGATAGGGAGGGCACAGGCAGGGATGGGGAAGTAGGACAGGCAGGGATGGGGAGGGGACAGGGATAGGGAGGGGCACAGGCAGGGATGGGGAGGGTACAGGGATAGGGAGGGGCACAGGCAGGGATTGGGGAGGGGACAGGGATTGAGGGGCACAGGCAGGGATGGGGAAGGGACAGGGATTGAGGGGCACTGGCAGGGATGGGGAAGGGACAGGCCGGGATGGGGAGGGGACAGGGATTATGGGGCACAGGCAAGGATGGGAAGAGGGACGGGGATAGAGAGGGAACAGGCAGGAATGGGGAAGGGACAGGCAGGGATGGGGAAGAAGGACAGGCCTGAGTGAGGCTGAGGAGACAGTGATGAAGGGGGAACAGGGATGGGGAAGGGGGACAGGCAGGGATGGTGTAGAGGGGCAGGGAGAGATGGGGAGGAGGGACAGGCAGGGATGGGGAAGTGGGACAGGCCAGGGATGGGGAGAGGGGGCAGGGATGGGTAAGAGCAGATAGGCAGGGATGGGGAAGGGGAAACAGGGAGGGATGGGGAGTGGGGACAGGAAGAGATGGATGGGGGAACAGGTAGGAATGGATGAGGGAACAGGCAGAGATGGAGAAGGGGGATGGAGAGAGACGTGGAAGAGGCAGGGATAGAGAGTAGGGACAGAGATACAGGGAGGAAAAGCCAGGGCTGGGGTAGGGGGACAGGCAGGGATAGGTAAGGGGGCTCAGCCAGGGCTAGAGGAGAGATTGGTAAGCAGGGACAGCAGGGATGGGGAGTGGAGGCAGGGAGGGATGGGAAGGGAGACAGGCAGGAATGGGGATGGGGCACAGGGATGGGTCAGGGAGGTTCAGGTGGGGATGGGGCTGAAGGGCCAGGCAGGGATGGGTGAGAGGGGACAGGCAGGGATGGGTAAGAGGGGCCAGGCAGGGGTGGGTGAGAAGGGACAGGCAGGGGTGGGTGAGAGGGGCCAGGCAGGGATGGGTGAGAGGGGCCAGGCAGGGATGGGTGAGAGGGAACAGGCAGGGGTGGGTGAGAGGGAACAGGCAGGGATGGGTGAGAGGGAACAGGCAGGAGTGGGTGAGAGGGGCCAGGCAGGGATGGGTGAGAGGGGGCAGGCAGGGGTGGGTGAGAGGGGCCAGGCAGGGATGGGTGAGAGGGGCCAGGCAGGGATGGGTGAGAGGGAACAGGCAGGAGTGGGTGAGAGGGGCCAGGCAGGGATGGGTGAGAGGGGCCAGGCAGGGATGGGTGAGAGGGAATAGGCAGGGATGGGTGAGAGGGAACAGGCAGGAGTGGGGCTGGGGAGACGCAATGGGGCAGTCTCTGCTGGAGCAGTTTGGTGGGGCTGGGCCAGGGGCTCAGGCTGTGCACTGGGGTGGGGGGAGCAGGGGGTCCCACCCTGCTGTCCCCCTGACCCCCCTCTCCTCCCACAGGGGCAGCCACCTGACGGATGTAAGTCCCGGAGATGCCAGCGAGGAGCCCCAGCCTGGGCCAGCAGCTGGAGCAGGGATGGGATGCAGGGAGTGGAGTTGGCAGGGTTCAGGCCTGGGGTTGGGTTGGCCCCATGCCAGTGAGCTGCAGGGCCTTTCAGGGTTGATTAGCATCTCACATCATTAAAAAAACAAACCTAAAGGGACAGCTGTTGTTTCTAAACTGGAAAATTTCTCTCCAAGGCCTTGCACGAAGCCCTGGAGAGCAGGACCCTGAGTCCTTCCTCATCTGTTTGAAACCTGGGATAAGGTTCTGTCATTGGGAGAGGGCTGGCAGGGGTGAGAGGGGCCTTTCCTGCGTGTGGAGGCTGCAGAGTTGCTGGAGCAGAAGAACAACATGATGGTGGTTGGAGCCTGTGCTTCCACTCCTGGGGAGAGAGGCCAGAGGAGCTGCTGACTCTGCACTCACTGTGGCAGCAAATCTCTCTGGTGCTGTTAAGCTCGGGTTAGGCTGAAACAAAAACCTGAATTCCTGATTGTGCTTTTTGTGATTTCAATTGAGTTTATTGTTATTTCAGTTGAGTTTATTGGTATTTTTCCCACAAGTGCCAACTTGCTGTTTCTGTCTCTCCCTGCCCAGATATCGATATGCCGGGATCTGCCCAACATCGAGGTGATCACATTCAGGTGAATGCCAGGCTGCCAGCTTTGGAGAGGGCAAGGAAATCACCTTTGTCCTGGAGCTTATTTTCTTCCCACCTTGCTGTGGTTGTGTGTCTGAGCTGCCTGGCTCTTCATGCCCCGTTTCTCATGCAGCAGGGATGTAGGAGTGGTTGTTCCTCACTAGCTCCTCTGCACCTTTCCCTTTGCTCCTCAGGAAAATAACCCCTGTTCCAACAAAAGCCCATTGTTAAAGCCCCATTCTGTGCTTTGGATGGGGATCCTCGTGGCCTCTGTGTGTGGCCTATTTGCAGAGTGCTTGTTGAAAAGCTTCATGGATCTCTCAGAGCTTTTCCTTTCTGTAACACACCCAATTTTTCACCCATCCTGGGAATCCCATGGAGCCAATGGTCTGTGAACTGGAGCCTGGGAATCCTATATAGGTTCTCCTTTGGTGGGTCTGAGTTACTGCCACAGAGGAGAGGGCAGGTTTGGGGGAAGCTCTTTGTCATCCTCAGCAGGGAAGCACCAGCCCTTTTAATTCTTCCCTCTGTTTACAAAGATGAAATGCCACAACCCACGGGCTGAATGTCCCTTGCCCTGCTGCTCCAGGGTGAGGCTGTTGGAGGAAAAGGGGCTGGGCAGACCCTCCCTGGGTGGTGCAGAGAGGGAGGGACGGGCTCTGACCGTGTCTCTGCAGCGTGAACGGCATCTCGGACCTCGAGCCCCTGACGCGGTGCCGGAACCTCAGCGAGCTCTACCTGAGGAAGAACAACATCAGGAGCCTCAATGAGCTGTTCTACCTCAAGGGGCTGCCCCGGCTGCGGGTGCTGTGGCTGGCAGAGAACCCCTGCTGCGGGCAGGACCCGCACCACTACCGCATGACCGTGCTGCGCAACCTGCCCGGCCTGCAGAAGCTGGACAACCAAGGTGGGTGTTGGCAGGGGAGCCAACAGCCCGGGCCAGGGGGAACTGGGACACTCATGTGGTGGTTCCTCCTCTTTTGAAGGCATCCTTGGAGTTTTCCTGGAGTCGGGATGTGTTAGAGGTTGAGCGTTCCATCTGTGTGACCCAATGGTTTTAAGCTTTTTTCACCCTTCCCCCTCCCTCTTCTTCATCCCCATCTCCTTTCCCTTCTTTTTCCGTTCTCTTCTCTTTCCCTTTCTCCTTCCCTTTCCTCCTTCCTCTTCCTCTCCTCATCCCCTTTTTCCCTTTCTCCTTCCCTTTCCTCCTTCCTCTTCCTCTCCTCATCCCCTTTTTCCCTTTCCCTCCCCTTCCCCTTTTTCCCTTTCCCTCCCCTTCCCCCTTTTCCCTTTCCCTCCCCTTTCCCTTTTTCCCTTTCCCTCCCCTTCCCCTTTTTCTCTCTCCCTCCCCTTCCCCCTTTTCCCTTTCCCTCCCCTTTCCCTTTTTCCCTTTCCCTCCCCTTCCCCTTTTTCCCTTTCCCTCCCCTTCCCCCTTTTCCCTTTCCCTCCCCTTTCCCTTTTTCCCTTTCCCTCCCCTTGTCCTTTTTCCCTTTCCCTCCCCTTGTCCTTTTTCCCTTTCCCTCCCCTTGTCCTTTTTCCCTTTCCCTCCCCTTTCCCTTTTTCCCTTTCCCTCCCCTTTCCCTTTTTCCCTTTCCCTCCCCTTCCCCTTTTTCCCTTTCCCTCCCCTTCCCCCTTTTCCCTTTCCCTCCCCTTCCCCTTTTTCCCTTTCCCTCCCCTTTCCCTCACTCCCAATCTCCTCACCACACCAGCAGGATTGAGAGCACCTCATTATAGCTCAGGCAATACCACTAATTAGTGGTTTTTTAGAGCTCTCTCCTTTGCTGTGGCCAAACAAAGATTCTGTAACTGGACCTGCTATTACAGAAAAGCTTCTCTGGTTTTTTTTTCCTATCCAGCAGCAGCAATTTGGTGGCTTTTGGAGCCTTCTCCAGAGACAAGAAATAGAAAAGTATGTTAGTATCCCTCCCTGTCACTCCTCTCTGAGAGGCCAGGGATGGCATCCAGTGTCCTCCTGCATGGGTTTCACTGCAGGAGGAGGGTGAAAGCAAAATGTCCAGCCCAATTTCTGGACCAAACCCTTTGGGAACAGCTTTACAGCAGCAGAACCTGCCCTGTTACATCTCCCTGGGCTGCTGCAGTTCATAGCAACAGGCTTTTGTTTTGGCTTTTGCAGCAGTGACAGAGGAGGAGCTGTCCCAGGCCCAGCTCGATGGTGTGGAGATCACGGCCCCCCCAGCCCGGAGCAACGTGGAGAACGGCTGGGCTGAATCCACGGAATCCAGCGCTGCCGGATCCACCACGGAGCCTGGGAATGACCTGCTCAGCTCCAGCCTGGAGGAGGCAAAGTGAGGGCTCACTGCTGGGATTTCTGGGCTGAGCTCCTGTGTGGCATAAAAGGACCCTGATATTCCAAGGGCTGGGCCTGCAGCCCGTGCAGGTGCCCGTTGTTCCAGTTGCCACGGTGGATCTCTGCTGGTTTAATGACACTGGTGGGGCTGGTTCTGGGTCTGCCAGACAGGCTCTGCTTACGTGGGTGACTTGAGCATGTCACCTGCATGTGGAGATGGTGGATCCTCTCTCATCTGGGAGCTCCATCCATGCCCAGAGTCCCCCAGCTGGATGCTCCTTGTGTGGTTGCCCATGATGGGTTGGCCTGGCAGAGGAAGATTCTCCCACCTGGTCATAATAACATTTGTTTTTCCTCCCTTTTATACAGCAGGATTGAAGAGGAGCTGGGTATGAAGCCTGTTCCCAGGGATAAATATTCCTCCTTTTCCACTCGAGAGACCGACTGCAACCACAAGAAAAGGGTGAGTGTCTTTTAAAGACCAAATTGCTTTTTCTCTTGTGTGAGTCTGGTCCCCACCAGTGGAGAAGGACATGAAGGCCCTTGGATGTGTCCAGAGGAAGGGAATAGCTGGTGCCAGGGTTGGAAGGAATGTCCAGGAGCAGCTGAGGGCTCTGGGTTTGTCTGGTTTGGAGAGAAGGAGGCTGAGGGGTGACCTCGTCGCTCTCTGCAGCTTCCTGAGGAGTGGATGTGGAGAGGGAGGTGCTGAGCTCTTCTCCCTGGGGTCCAGAGACAGGACACATGGGAATGGTCCTAAGCTGTGCCAGAGGAGGTTCAGACTGGACATTAGGAAGCATTTCTTTAGCAAGAAGGGGGTCAAACCTGGGGAAAGGACTGCTGAGCAGAAAGTTCAGGTGATTCCTCAGCCCCCTTGGATGAACCCCACGGGTCTTGGTGGTTCCCCTGGGAATTGCTGTTTGCTGGGCTCAGGGCCATCACATTGATTGGCAGAGTGGGAGCTAAACCACACTCTGCCTCACTCTGATGGTGGTTGCCTGGAGCAGCACCACAGGCTCTGACCATTAAAGAAGGGGGAAATGGCCTCACTTTGCAGCTGGAGAGGTTGGATGTGAGGGAAAAGATTCTCCCTAGAAGGACAATTATTTAGGCTGTGGAATCTCTCCCTGGAGTTTTTCAAGAGATTGTTTGACAGAGCCACTGCCTGGTGTTGTCAGTGGTCCTGCAGTGGTGGCAGGGCTGGGCTGGGGACCTTTGGTGGTCCCTTTCAGTGATTCCACCAGCTCTCCTCAGTCCTCAGAGCAGAGGGCTCCTGCCCTTCCCCATCCTACACACGCTGGAGAGTGGCTGCTCCTGAATGTGCCTTTCCTTACAGAAGCCAAGCTGGAGCTGGCCTGGAGCCAGAGGCATGTGGGCAGCTCCCGCAGGACTGGGCTGATGGGCTTGTCCTGCATTCCAGCCTCCTCACATGCCTCGTGCAGCCTCAGCCTGTGTTTGCCCTCAGGGCTCGGTTGTTCCCTCCTCTGGCTGCAGGTGGCTGTTCCAAACTGCTGCCAGGGGTGGTGGTGGAGGAGGAGTTCCTGGAAAGAGCAGGGAAAATGCAGTGTCCATTTTCTGGCTGGGTTGTGTGAAGCAATGTCTGTCTTATCCCAACAGAACAACGTCCTGAATGCCATCCTGCTTCTCATGAAGGAACTGGATGCAGAGGGGCTGGAGATCATCCAGCAGATGGTGACAAGGAGGCTCCAGGCCTTCCAGAAGAAGGAGCTGCAGGAGGAGTGACAGTGCCCATGGCCATTCCAAAGCTCCCTGGAGCCCCAGCCCCAGGGCACCATCCTGCCCACACAACCCTGGCTGCAGCCAAAGCCTTGGTGTTCCTGCTGTGCTTCCCGAGTGGAGGGGCTGGGATGGGCTGGGCTGCTGCTGGCTCCTTCTGCAGAGCTTTCCTGTCAGAATAGCAGGCTCTGTTCATGTTTGTATCCCCTGTTGGGGCTGTTGGATGGGAATTGCAGGCAAATCAGCAAAGCAGAAGGGAGCAGGGCTGCAGCCAGAGGTGCTGTGTGATCCAGAGGGGTGGCAGCTGGAAAGGTCACTGCTCGTGGGTGGCTCCCCATCAGACCGACCCCTGGCCAGCCTGGGGCTGTGTAGCAGCCTCTGAAGGAAGTTTCTACCACAAAGATTTGGTTTTGGAAAGTCTGTCAAGGAGACATTGCCTGAGATGATCACCAAGAACTGGTGCAGGTTGTGAAGGTCAATGTCAAATTCTTAATTTCTTTTCCAACTCCTGACTGGCTTCCTGTGGTCACGGTCAGTGTTTCCTTTAGCCCTGAAAACCATTAGAAAACCTTGGAGCAGCCTCCGTGAAACACAAATGACTCCCAAATCCCGAATGCTCAGCTGTCCTCTCACCCCCCATTCCCTGCAGGCATTAGAGCAGCTTAAGGAAACATCCGAGTTAAACGGCCCTGGGCATTGGTGCCTGCTTTGCACAGGGCTGGGTGTTGCTCTGTAACTGATAAAACTGCGTTTACTGAGGTTTTAGAGAGCTGTTAAATACGAGCTAAACTGTTGTGACATACCAAATAAACCCGATTATCCCTCGAGGCCGTGTAAGTGGTGGCTGGGGGCATTGCTCCATTACCTCTGGTTCACGGGGCACATTGTAAGCCGTGGGGAGCAGGAGGAGGGCTGGGATCCCTCCCATTCCTGCTTCACTGCGCCCCTGCAATGGTGATCCCGCTCCCAGCAATGCTTCCCAAGGGCATGGGGCTGTTGGGGAACCTTCTTGCAGCCACAGCAAGGGCAGGAAGCAAAGGAGAGGGTGAGGAAAGCTCAATGCAGAGCCACCCCAGGCAGGATGGTGGCCCTGAAAGGGGACACGAGTCAGACCCTGGTGCTGCACAGGGCCAAGGGGCCTTCCCATGTCCCCACTGTCCCTGTTTGTCCATGTCCAGGCCGTGCTGCTGGGAAGGGGTGCTCCTCAGGGGTGGTGACAGCCCTGTGTCCAACAAGGCTGTTTGCCTGACCTTGCTGGGAAGGGACACAGTTTGACCCTCATCACTTGGGGAGATGTTTGCTGACGCCTTTTAACTCCTCCAATGACCTTGGTTCTTGCCTTCTGCGTTACATCCAGCTGCAGTTGGGTGATTTATGATGTCCCAGACTTCCCTTGACAGGCAGGGCCTGGGAGACTTACCCGTCATCCTGTCTGCATCATGTTCTGAGGGCAAGTCCTCTCCCAGGCTCCTGGCCTGGCCATGTCAGGGAGCAGGGGAGCTGCTGGACACCCCCCCCAGATTTTCTGGGATGAGAGTGATCAAAGGAATCCTCATGGTTTGTCCTCAGGGCTCGTTGGCTGGTGGAGCAATGGCCATGGCCTCGAGGACACTCTGACACAATTCCTGCCGAGCTGGGCGGTGAATCCAATGGCATGAGCACAGCTCGCTGCCTACGTGCTGTGCTTGTCATCCTTGGCTGGTGCTGGTGCTCCCAACTGCTCCTCCCAGTGTCCTGGCAAACCCCGGGGGGAGGCTCATGCCCTGCCCTGGGGGCCCTGGAGCCTGCCCTCTGCTGCAGGATGCTCCTGGAGTTCTGCTCTGCCCTCAATTCATGGTGGGCTGGGTGTGCTGGGAAGCCTGAAGGCACAGTCACGTCCCCTCCTGCTCGGCCTGGGGATGCAGGGGCTGTGCCTCTCCATTTCCCCCCTGGAATTTGGCCCTCCAGGGGGATTTTTGGGTGGCATTGCAGCGTTGGGGGTGCAGTGATGCCCCTGTCCCCATTCCCACCCCAAACCTGGCAGCTGCAGGGCTGTGCTGCCGACACATTTTCCGTGTGACCTGCTCTCACCCTGCCCTGCCTCAGCAGGGAATATTGAGCGGGGAATGCAGATGATTCCCAGTTGTGGAAAATGCCAGTGGCTGTGCAGATCCAGCATAATTTCCCCTCAAACCATCCTCAGGCACTCTGGGAGGCCAATGGTGAGGCAGGTGTGGGGTCTGTGGCTGACAGGGGGTCCCAGTTGGGAGTGAGTTGGGGCTACTCCAAACTGGATTGGCACATGGAATGGTGGAAGAGCCCTTTTCCCACCCAGGAAACAGCTCCAGGAGCATCCAGGTCTGTGCCAGAGCAGAGACTCATCCAAGAGTAGCAGCAATGATGCCTCCATCAGCATTTCTCCACAAATCCAGCTCTGGCAGGGAAGAGACAATTGTTACCATCTTCCTCCAGAGCCTGAACTGTGGCCAGATAGGGGACCAGCACTGAAATTATGGTATGAGACTCAGGGAAAGGTTTGGGTTGGAAGGGACCTTAAAAGTGATCTTGTCCCACCCCCTGCCATGGGCAGGGACACCTTTCACCAGCCCAGGTTGCTCCAAGCCCCATCCAACCTGGCCTTGGACACTCCCAAGGATGGGGCAGCCACAGCTTCTCTGGGCAACCTGTGCCAGGGCCTGCCCACCCTCCCAGCCAAGAATTCCTTCCAAATATCCCATCTAACCCTGTCCTCTGGCAGTGGGAAGCCATTCCTTCTTGTCCTGTCACTCCAAGGCCTTGTCAATAGTCTCTCTCCATCTTTCCTGTCAGCTCCTTCAGGCACTGAAAGGCCACAATGAGGTCACCCCAAAGCTTCTCTTCTCCAGGCTGAACAATCCCAGCTCTCCCAGCCTTTCCTCCCAGCAGAGCTGCTCCATCCTCTGACCATCCTGGGGCCCCCTCTGGACTCTCCAGCAGCTCCATGTCCTTCCTGTGCTGGCCCCAGGGCTGGGGGCAGCTCTGCAGGTGGGGTCTCACCTGAGGGGCAGAGGGGCAGAATCCCCCTGTCCTGCCCTGCTGCCCACGCTGTGGGACCAGCCCAGGTCATGGGGGGTTCTGTGCTGGGCCATGTCCAGCCTCTGCCCTCCCAGGCCCTTCTCCCAGGATTGCTCCATCTGCTCATCCCCAGCCTTGACTGATCCCCAGGGTTGTCCTGCCCCAGGTGCAGCACCAGCCCTTGGCCTTGTTAAGCCTCATGAGATCCCCAGGAGCCACTTCTGGGGCTTGTCCAGGTCCCTGTGGATGGTCCCATCCTGCAGGTGTGTCACTGCACCCTCAGCTTGGTGTCACCTGCAGACCTGCTGAGGGTGCCCCCAGTCCCTTCATCTGTGTCCTTAACGAGGATATGAAATAACACTGGTCCCAGTACAGACCCCTGAGGACACCACTTGGCCCTGGTGTCCATTGGGACCCTGAGCCATTGACCACAACCCTCTGGATGTGACCATTCAACCCATTCCTTATCCATCTAAGAGTCCATCCATTGCTTCCTTCTCTCTCCAATGCAGATGGAAGGATCTTGTGGGGGACCATGTCCAAGGAGGCTTTACAGGAATGCAGACAAATGACACCAGTAGCTCTTCCCTTGTTCACTGATGGAGTCAATCCACCACAGAAGGCCAGGGGGCAAATCAGGGGGAACTTTCACTTGGGGCAGCTCCATGGGGAGGACAAAATAGGGGCATGTTTGACTCAGAAGCCTGTGATGCATTGTGTCCTGTCCCGGAGGCTGGAGCCGTCAGCCAGGAGCCCCGGGGAGGGAAGTGTCCTGGGAAAGTGGCTCCATGCAGCCATCTGGAAGGGGCTGAGCACGGCCAAACCAACACGTTTGGCAGGAGCCCTGAGAAACTGCCCCGGCAAAGACACAGAGAGCCTCCATAAATCACTTGGGCATGTCCTTTGGAGGTGGGAATGGAGGATGTTCCTCTGGAGCTGTGAGGCCTGTCCACAGAGGATGCTGCCCTTGCACCCACCCCAGGAGCTGCCTGCAGTCCCCCTCTCCCAGGTTTTGAGGATGTGCAAAGCCAGGAAACCTCAGCCCGGCATTAATCCGGCTTTGGGAAAACCATCTGGCTTTGCTGGCAGGGACTGTGCCCCCATCCTACCGCCAGCTCTGCCACCCTTCCCTCCCTTCAGGGCCCCGGCGCAATGACCACTCTGGTGAGGCAGGTTTGGCTCCAGCAGGTTTTATCTCTAGAGGAGGAGAGCAGCACCACGAGCAGTGCAGGATCTGGGATCACGGAGCAGCAGTGAGATGACGGACACGGCCCCCGGGGCCGCGCGGTGACGGTCGCAGCCAAGCGTCATGCAAGGGGGAGAGGGGCTCGCCAGGACCCCTATGCTCAGCCCTCCAGACACCCCTCAGGGGATGGAGCTTCCCTGGAGCTTGGGGGCTGCCCACAGCCCCCAGGAGCAGCTCCAACCCGCTCTGGGATGGCACTGCATCCTCCTCACCCCCTCCCGCACACGGGGCAGGCGACTACAAGCAGCAGCAGTTGGCTCAGGCGGTCAAGCCGCTAAGTAAGGACTTAAAATACCCCATCATTAAATAATAATAAACTATTAAGGGAAGTTGAAGGGTCTGGGCTGTGCAGCTGGGCTCAAGCAACACCTCCCTTCTGCACCTGCACAGGGGCCAGACCCCGCACAAGGGCCATAACCCTCCCAGAGTTGTGCCACTTGTGAGAGCTGGCACCAGGCTCTGCCTGCTTCAAGGGGTCGATGGCAAAGCTACAGGGCTACTGAGAACAGGGGGGACGCAGCACCCCCCGAGCAGCACGTGGGGATGGAGAGGACACGGTGGGGGCTGCGGTTTGGGCTGGTGGCACTAGAAGCCCTTCTCGATGCTGAGGGTGCGGCGGGTGACGTGCTCCATCTGGCCCGAGATGTACTCGGTGAGGCTGATCTGGTAGTTGGCGAGCATCTTCAGCATCAGCCGCAGGTTCAGCCACCACTGCTCCTGGGGCAGCCTGTGCCTGCGCAGGGGGACACGGCTCTAGAGGGGACACCCCGGAACTGTCCCCCTGGGGGCTGGAGAACTGCCAGGGAACGGGGACTTACTCAAAATCTGTGACTTTCTTGAGCTCAGTCACAGGGCTGAAGGCCACCACCTTCTTCCGGAGCCCGATGACGCAGGCAGTGTCCCCCGAGTTGGCAAACACGCGCCCTGGGAGGGGGACACAGCTGACGTCGGCCACCTCGCTGGGGGCTGAGCCCGGAGCACCAGCCACCAGCCTCCCCCACCTCCCCCCATGGGACCCCCAGCCCTCGGCTCACCCTTGCTGTAGACTTGCTGCAGCTTCTCCGACATCCACAGCACTGCCTTCACTCCCAGCTTGGTTCCGTAGTTGCGGTCAAAGGGGGTCGGGGCTCCCCCCTGGGGACAAACAATTGGGGCTGTCACATCTGCTCATCTCTCGGGGATAGCGTTGGCCCGTATTGCCCTGTCCCCTGTACCTGCTGGAGGTGGCCCAGGACGTTAATCCTGCAGTCAAAGATGCCTTTGCCCTCGGAGGAGTAGAGGTTGTAGAGGAACTCAGTGGTGTAGTGCTCGTGGCACTTCTCATTGCTGGAGGGCACAGGGAAGGTGTTGTGGGGCTGCCCCTTACTCTGGCACCCCCAGGGGGTCCCTCTGTGCTCCCCATACCACCTTCCTTGTGCTGTTTTGTTCTCTCTGAGGTCCAGAGTTCCAGCCTGTGTGCCCAGGGGGACCCTGGGGCCAGGGTGGAGACAGCCATGGAGGCATCTAGTGTAGGCCTGTCCCCATGGCTGAGTGTGCACCCACAGTGCCAAACCTCACAGTGCCCAGGGACCCCCTCCGGCCATGGGAAGGGCTCAGCTCTGGCCTCGCTCCCTTCAGGAGCTGGGGTTTGCAGTGGCTGTCCCCAGGGGTCCCCAACTCACCGCAGCACCAGCCCTCTCTGGATATCCGTCTTCATTTTGTCAGTCAAGTGTTCCACGTTGGCCTGCAAGATGAACACCGGGATCAGCCATCCCACATCCCTCCAGTCCTCTCCACCGAGCCCTGGCACCACCACCATCACCCCCTGGCCATGTTCCTCCAGCTCCTACCCTGCCCTGCCCTGCAGCCCTCCCTTCCCCAACGTTCCTTCTTATTTTAGGCAGAAAGCCTCTCCTGGCCTGCTCACCTTCAAGTCATGGATGGTGAAGGGGTCCTCGTAGACGTAGGCGGCGTCGGCGCCCACCGCGATGCCGGTGACGGTCGACAGGTACCCGCAGTAGCCCCCCATGGTCTCCACGATGAACACGCGGCGCTTGGTGCCCGAGGCCGACTGCTTGATGCGGTCACAGCTCTGTGCCAGGAGAAGGGGGGAGGTCACACCAGGCAAACCCCCCTCTGGTTTCCCGGGATGTGCCGCTGGTCACACCATGCCCTGAGGGGATGTGGGCGGCCCCTGCCCTGTCCCGCACCTCCATGGCTGCGTTGACGGCCGTGTCGGAGCCCAGGCTGAAGTCGGTGCCGGGCACGTTGTTGCTGATGGTGGCAGGGATGACACACATGACGATGCAGAGCTCCTCATACTGCCCGCGCGCCTCCACCAGCTGCAGCACCCCCTCGTACGCCTGCAAGCAGCGCAGGGGTGGGCAGGTGTCGGCCCCACGGCCGGATCTGCATCCCAAAGGGATTCCTTTGGCATGCCCACGGCCCACCCCGGCCCCCACCGAGCCAGGGCTGAGGGTTCGCCCGCACCTCGAACCCGCCGATGACCAGCAGCCCCTGGATGTTGAACTTCCGCACGTTCTCCACGATCTTTTCCATGCAGGTCTTGGGCAGTGTCCTGTGGTGGGGAAGGGCAGGAGGACCGTGGGGGTGAGGATGGGGGTGCCCCCTCCCCTGCATCCCCCGTCCCCCAGGGCTGCACTTACCGCTTGGTGCCCAACATGGACCCGCCGCGTCCCAGCCATCCCGCCACGTCGTGCCAGCCCACCTCGCGGATCTGCAGGCAGGTTTAGGGGTGGGAAGAGCACCCTGGCACCCCCCTCCAAGCCCAAATCCAGCCCCTGGGAAAGCCCTTACCAGCCCCTGGGAAAGCCCTTACCTGCCCCTTGGCCAGGCCCTCGAAGCCGTCGCTCACCACGTAGACGGTGTGTCCCTGGCAGATGCCGATCCGCACAGCCGAGCGCACGGCAGCGTTCATGCCGGCGGCGGGGGCTCCCACGTTCAGGATGGCCATGCTGAAGGGGCTCTGCGGGCACAGGGATGGGGACAGCACATCCATGTGTGTCCCCAAGGCAGGGATAGTGTCCCCTGATGCTCCTCATCACCCCTCACCTTCTCCTGTGCTGGCTTCTGGTGCGCCAGCAGCTTGTAGATATTCCAGTTGTTCTCAAAGCTCCTGCAAGGACATGGTGATGTGTCCCCAAGGCATGTTTGGAGACCCCAGGGTGTGGGGAGTAACACCCTTCTGGTGGCAGGAGCCAACGGTTTTCCCACAAGGAGAAGCCCCCATCCCATAAGGGTGTCTCCCCCCATCCCAATCCCTGCTCCTCACCTCCCACGGAGCTGGATGGCCTCCTCAAACCTCTTCTCATCCATGGCCTTCTGCACATCCTTTGTCTTAGGGGCAAGGAAGAGATGCAGCACCCTGACACTCACACTTGCATGGTGGGGAGTGGGACCCTCACACTAATCCCCACCCTGTACTCACCACCTGGACACACTCCATGAGTGGCAGCCGCACCGACTGGTTCCCAGAGAGGCTCACCACGCACGCTGGGGTGTCTGGCGTGGCCTCCAGCAGTGCCATCACCGCCTCCATCCCCATCTTGCTGCTCTGCAAAGGGACAGGGGCACCTGTGACACTGGGGGCACCTGTGACACTGGGGGCCCCTGTGACACTGGGGCCACCCATGCCAGCTGGGTGGGATCCTTGGAGATGCTCCTACAGGCTTGGAAACCAAGTGGCTGCTGATTCACAGTGGGAGAGCTGACGGTTTTACTTAAAAATCAATGAAATTTCTGGTTAATGAGGGGGGACGGACACATGGCTCTGCCTGGCAAAGTGGGGCTGAGCCCATCCGAGCCTCATCCCAGCTGGCAAGTCCTTTCCATTGGGCAGAGGGGTGGCAGGAGCCCTCTCTGTGTCCTCCCCTGCACCCACCAGCACACGGTCGAAGGCTGAGGGGGTCCCTCCGCGCTGCACGTGGCCGAGGACAGTGACCCGCGTGTCGAAGCCCAGGCGTTGCACCACCAGCTGCAGAGAAGAGGGGACGTTACCCTGGGGACCTGCTGGTGCCCGTGGGTGCCAGCGCAGGTGCTGGAGTGGGCACTCACATCCTTCACGTAGTTGGAGGAGATGGGTTTGCCACTTCGGTCGATGGCACCCTCAGCGATGATGATGATGTTGAGCCGCGACCCTCGGCTGCGTGTCTGGCACGAGGGGAGGAAACAGCCACCAGGGCTCAGCCAAAACTCATAGGGGGTGTGTCCAAACACCCTCCCCTCGCCAGCACGGGCCGCTGCCCCGGGGGTGGCTCAGGTCACGGGCAGCCGAGCCCCCGCCAGCGCTGCCCCTGGCACGCGAGGGCTGGATTTGCGCTCGGCTGAGTGCCCCGGTTCACAGGGACAATGGCGGCGGCTCCCGAAGCTTCGCGGAGGCCGGGCATGGCTGCGGGGCTGGGCTGGGCATGGCTGCGGGGCTGGGCTGGGCACAGCTCTGGGGCTGGGCTGGGCATGGCTGCGGGGCTGGGCTGAGCACTGGCTGTGGGGCTGGGCTGGGCATGGCTGTGGGGCTGGGCTGGGCACAGCTGCGGGGCTGGGCTGGGCATGGCTGTGGGCCTGGGCTGGGCACAGCTCTGGGGCTGGGCTGGGCATGGCTGCGGGGCTGGGCTGGGCATGGCTGTGGGCCTGGGCTGGGCATGGCTGTGGGCCTGGGCTGGGCACAGCTCTGGGGCTGGGCTGGGCATGGCTGCGGGGCTGGGCTGGGCACAGCTCTGGGGCTGGGCTGGGCATGGCTGTGGGGCTGGGCTGGGCATGGCTGTGGACCTGGGCTGGGCATGGCTGTGGGGCTGGGCCAGGCATAGCTGTGGGGCTGGGCTGGACACGGCTGTGGGGCTGGGCTGGGCATGGCTGTGGGGCTAGGCTGGACACGGCTGTGGGCCTGGGCTGGGCACGGCTGCGGGGCTGGGCTGGGCATGGCTGTGCGGCTGGGCTGGGCATGGCTGTGGGGCTAGGCTGGACACGGCTGTGGGGCTGGGCTGGGCACCGTCTGTGGGGCTGGGCTGGACACAGCTGTGGGCCTAGGCTGGGCACAGCTGCGGGGCTGGGCTGGACATGGCTGTGGGGCTGGGCTGGGCACTGGCTGTGGGGCTGGGCTGGGCATTGGCTGTGGGGCTGGGCTGGGCATGGCTGTGGGGCTGGGCTGGACACAGCTGTGGGGCTGGGCTGGGCACCGTCTGTGGGGCTGGGCTGGGCATGGCTGTGGGGCTGGGCCAGGCATAGCTGTGGGGCTGGACTGGGCACAGCTGTGGGGCTCAGCCCGGTTCCCACAGGGATTCCCCATGGGCAGGCAGGGGATGGGGCTGCAGGAGATCCCCCTCACCTCCCCGAGCCTCTCGCACATGAGGTCCTCCCAGCCATCCTCTGGAGGGGATTCAGGGATGAAGAGCCAGTCTGCGCCCGAGGCCAGGCCCGACACCAGTGCCAGGTATCTGAGGGGACACGGTGGTGGCAGCACCAGCCCCAAAACACCACATCCCATCCCACCCATGGGCTTCCCCACCCACGGGGGCTTACCCGCAGTGGCGACCCATCACCTCCAGCACGAATGTCCGCTGGTGGCTGCAAGGACAGGGGTGGGAGGAGAAGCAGTGGGTGTGATGCCCAGGGTGGTCCAGCACCCACCTGCAGTGCCCACCCCGCTCACCTCTGCGCCGTGGTGGTGATGGCATCGATGACCTCCATGATACGGTGCAGCGCCGAGTCGGTGCCGATGGTCATGTCGGTGCCGCAGAAGTCGTTGTCGATGGAGCCCACCAACCCCACGATGTTCAGGCGGCAGTTCTCCCGTGCCACCTCCTCGCTGATCTGCCCTGGGGGGGGGTCATGGCCACCACACTGGTTATTTTGGAGTGCTCACATCCCCCTCATCGCCAGCAGAGCGGTGGAGGAGTCAAGTCCTCCTTGGAGTCACAGTGAGGGAGTGAACCTCTGGACCTCAACACCCTTCCAATGCTGCCTTCTCTCAGGCAACCAACAAGGTTGGTGAAGGGACTGGAGCACAAGTCCTATGGGGAGGGGCTGAGGGAGCTGGGGGTGTTTAGCCTGGAGAAGAGGAGGCTCAGAGGCGACCTCATCACTCTACAACTCCTTGAAAGGATGTTGTAGCCAGGTGGGGGTTGGTCTCTTCTCTCAGGCAACCAACAATAGGACAAGAGGGCATGGGCTCAAGCTCTGCCAGGGGAGGTTTAGGTTGGATATCAGAAAGAAATTCTTTGCAGAGAGAGTGCTCAGGCATTGGAATGGGCTGCCCAGAGAGGGGGTGGATTCCCCATCCCTGGAGGTTTTTAAGATGAGATTGGCCGTGGCACTGAGTGCCATGATCTGGTGATCACAGTGGGGTTGGATCAAGGGTTGGACTTGATGATCTTGGAGGTCTCTTCCAGCCCAACTGATTCTATGATTCATCTGCCCACCTGGGGGGTTTGGGAAGGGGCTTCACCCACCATCTCGGACCAGCTCCTCCAGCAGCCCGGCCCACTCGGAGCGGAAGATGTCGGCGCCGGTGAGGCTGCCGTCGCCGCCGATGACGCACAGGTTGGTGATGCCGTGCTCCACCAGGTTGCGGGCGGCTCGCAGCCGCCCCGCGCGCGTCGTGAAGGCCTTGCAGCGGGCGCTGCCGATCACCGTCCCGCCCTGGGCACACACAGGGGGCACACAGCTCGTTAGGCAGCTGTGGGGTGGTGAGATGTGTGGGTCCCGCCGCCCCACCGGTGACCCTCACCAGCTGGATGATGTTGGAGACACTGAGCCAGTTGGCTTGCTTGATGTTGTCTCCCCCCTCCACCAGCCCCTCGTAGCCCTGCGGAGAAGATGGGAGTGGAGGTGAGGGGCACCTGGACACAGGGGGCGTGGATGTCCCCCAGATGTGACAGGGAGCAGGGGGGTACCCAACCTCATAGATGAGGAACACCTTGGCTCCCACGTATATCCCCATGCGGGTGACAGCACGGACAGCGGCGTTCATCCCTGGAAAAGCCAGATGTGAGCCAGGATGTTCCCCTGGGATCCTGTGCCCCACAGGGGACACAATCCTGCAGGTGACTCTGAGATGTCCCATTGACCAGAGGGAATCTTGCAGGACACAGAGCCCCACAGGGGACTGGATCCTATAGGTGACTTGAGGTGTCCCCTTGACCAGGGGGAAGCCTGCAGGACACAGAGCCCCACAGGGGACTGGATCCTATAGGTGACCCTGAGGTGTCCCGTTGACCAGGGGGAACTCTGCGGGACACAGAGCCCCACAGGGTACTGGATCCTATAGGTGACGCTGAGGTGTCCCCTTGGCCAGGGGGAACCCTGCAGGACACAGAGCCCCACAGGGGACTGGATCCTATAGGTGACCCTGAGGTGTCCCCTCGAGTGCGTGGGACCCACGTGGGCTGAGCCCGGGGAAACTCAACGCAGGGGTGGGAGCTGTGGATGAGCAACTGGCTGGGATCGAGTTGCTTATCCGGGCGGGTGGACACAGCCCCTCCTCCGTGGGTCTCCCGCCGCGGGGCCCGTGCCCTCCCACGGCGATGCCCCGGGGGCGATGGGGACGGGGAAGCGCCGCGGGTGGGACGCACCGACCCTCCCCCGTGGGGGGCACACGGGACGGGGTGTCTCCATCCCGGAGCCCCGGGAGCAGCGCGGGCCGCGCCCCGCGGACTCCGGCCCCGGGCGGACACGGACGGGGTCACGGACACGGACACGGACACGGACACGGACACGCGGGGAGGCCGCAGCCCCCGGGCCGAGCCTCCCGCCCCGCCGGGCGCACCTTGCGCGTCGCCGCCGCTGGTGAGGACGGCGATGGCCATGCCGGCCCCCGCCATCCGCAGCCGCTCCAGCTCCGCCGCCGCCATCGCTGCGCTCCCGGCACCGGCGCCGCCGCCGCCGCCGCCACGCCCCGGGACACGCCCCGGACAGGAGGACACACCCCGAGGCACGTCCCGGACACGCCCCGGCGGGGGACAGGCACGGACGGGGCGGGACACGCCCCGGGACACGGACACGCCCCGGGACACGCCCCAGAACACGTACGGACAGGGACACGCCCCCTCACCGCGGCGCGGCACACGGTGTGACACGTCGTACCTTGTCGCGACATAGTGTGCGCCATGTCGTGCCGGACATCCCGCGCCACACCGTCCTGTGTGAGATGCGTCCCGGAGTCCCGGGGGAGGTGGCGGATGGAGCTGCCCAGTCAGGCTCAGCGTGTTTGGAAAGCCACGGCAGGACAAGTCCCGGCTGACTGGGAAAAGGGAAACGTCCCCGTCTTTAGAAAGGGTGGGAAGGGGGACCATGGGAGCCACTGCCCTGGCCAGCCTGCCCGCTGTGCCTCGGGAGGGCAGGGAAGCACCTCCTGGAAGCTCCGCTGAGGCTCGTGAAGGCCGGGAGGTGGTTCGGGACAGTCACTGAGAGCGAGTCCTGCCTGACCGACCCCGACCTTCTGTATGGAGTGACTCTGTCACTGGATAAGGGAAGGGATGTGGGATTTGCCCCTCAGGTGAGACCCCACCTGCAGAGCTGCCCCCAGCCCTGGGGCCAGCACAGGAAGGACATGGAGCTGCTGGAGAGCCCAGAGGAGGCACCAGGATGGTCAGAGGATGGAGCAGCTCTGCTGGGAGGAAAGGCTGGGAGAGCTGGGATTGTTCAGCCTGGAGAAGAGAAGCTTTGGGGTGACCTCACTGAGCTATCCAGTACCTGAAGGAGCTGACAGGAAAGTGGGAGAGAGAATATTTCCAAGGGCCTGGAGTGACAGGAGAAGGGAGAATGGCTTCCCACTACCTGCCAGAGGGCAGGGTTAGATGGGATATTGGGCTGGAATTCTTGGCTGTGAGGGTGGTCAGACCCTGGCACAGGTTGCCCAGAGAAGCTGTGGCTGCCCCTGGATCCCTGGAAGTGTCCAAAGCCAGGCTGGATGGGCCTTGGAGCAGCCTGGGATAGTGGAAGGTGTCCCTGCCCATGGCAGAAGTGGAGATGGTCTTTAAAAGGTGCCTTCCAACCCAAAGCAATGCAAGATTCCATGATTCCATACCATGATTCTGCCCCAGGCTCTGCCCTGCTCTGCCACTGAGACAAACTGGAGCTTTTGCTATAAATATCAAACTTTAAGAATGTTACTCTATAATTGTTTTAGGTGTAATTAGAAAACAAACATATGGAATAAACCCTGCCAGGGATTTCTTCCCGGCCCTTGGTTTAGCCACCCTGAGTGTCACACCCCTCCAGGCAGCGTGTCCCCTTGCTGGATGTCCACTCTAGGCCTGGTGGGTGCAGCCTGATGCTCCCTCCATCCCTCCCCTGTTCCCTGGGAATGCTCCCCATCACCGTGGCTCCCAGGGGAGCAGGATGGGATCTGCTCAGCCAAGAAGTGGGGACACCGAGGCAGGCGCTGCTCGCCCCATTCCGTCCGTCCCGCGGTGCTCTTGGAGCCTCAGGGATGCAGGATCCTCTCGGAGCCTGAGGGATGCAGGATCCTCTCGGAGCCCCAGGGATGCAGGATCCCCTCGGAGCCTGAGGGATGCAGGATCCTCTCGGAGCCTCAGGGATGCAGGATCCTCTCGGAGCCTCAGGGATGCAGGATCCCCTCGGAGCCTGAGGGATGCAGGATCCCCTCGGAGCCTGAGGGATGCAGGATCCTCTCGGAGGCTCAGGGATGCAGGATCCCCTCGGAGCCTGAGGGATGCAGGATCCTCTCGGAGCCTCAGGGATGCAGATCCAGCCTGTCCGGCAGGGAAGGGGTGCGTGTGCTTCGGGTGAGGAAATGGGAGCGACCTGGCTGGAGTCCCGCTCTCCTCCTCCCACAGCCCCACCTCCCTCCCCGGCCGGTTTAACATCCCATGGGCCAGCCCGGGGCCACCATTCCGTGCCCATCCCTGTCCCCACGCCGAACTCGCGGCCGGGCCAGCACCGGGGCCACCGTGCCGTCCCCATCGCTGTGTCCGTGCCCGTGCCCGTCCCCGCGATGCTGCGGCTGCTGCTGCTCTGCGGGGCCCTGGGCTGCGGGGCGGAGCAGGCGGGTAAGGCAGGAGCGCGGGCACGGGTGGGCACGGGGACTGGCACGGGGCTGGCATGGGTGGGCACTGGTGAGCACGGGGCTGGCACGGGTGGGCACGGGGCTGGCATGGGTGGGCACGGGTGAGCACGGGGCTGGCACGGGTGGGCACAGGGGCTGGCACGGATGGACACGGGACTGGCACGGGTGGGCACGGGGTCTGGCACGGGTGGGCACGAGGCTGGCACGGGTGGCCATGGGGCTGGCTCGGGTGGGCAGGGAGCTGGCACGGCTGAGCAGGGGGCTGGCACGGGTGGACACGGGGCTCACGGGGAGGTGTCCCACGTCTCTCGCAGCGCCGCTCACCTTCACCATGGTGCAGCACACCCGCGTCTTCCAAGGCCATTCCGTGTTCTGGGGGAACGCCAGCCTGGACGGGCAGCTCAGCCACGTCCTGGAGGCGCGAAATGTCACTCAGGTGCTGCCGCTGGAGCCACCGGATGCCTGGGCCCAGCGGCAGAAGGACGTGACCACCTACCTCGACTACTTCAGCAACCTGGTGAAGCTCTTCAACAAGGAGAGACCCATGAACTGTGAGTGGTACCCGGGGGGCACGGGGATGTGTCTCATTGGGGCAGGGGAGCCCCCCCCGTGCTGCCAGGGCATGGGGATGGCTCTCCAGAGACGGGTGGGCAAAGGGATGGGGACACTGCAACGTGCAAAACCTCTCTGTGGAGCTGAGAATTTCTTAGCCAGGACTGGGAACAGGTTGTTGCTCAACCTGCTGCTGCTTCTCGGGAACAGGGCTGGGAGTGGTGAGGTGTAGGCACCCTGCCTGCATCCCACCTGTATCCTACCTTCACCCTGCCTGCATCCCACCTGCATCCCACCTTCACCCTGCCTACATCCCACCTGTATCCCACCTTCACCCTGCCTGCATCCCACCTGCATCCCACCTTCACCCTGCCTGCATCCCACCTGCATCCCACCTTCTCCCTGCCTGCATCCCACCTGTATCCCATCTTCACCCTGCCTACATCCCACCTGTATCCCACCTTCACCCTGCCTGCATCCCACCTGTATCCCACCTTCACCCTGCCTGCATCCCACCTGCATCCCACCTTCACCCTGCCTGCATCCCACCTGTATCCCACCTTCACCCTGCCTGCATCCTGCCTTCTTTCTGCCTGCTCCCTGCCTGCATCCCACCAATATCCCACCTGCACTCTTCCTGCATCCCACCTGTGTGCATCCTGCTTGCCTTCCTCCCTGCCTGCTCCCTGCTGCTCCCCACAGCTTTGCAGGAGCCAGGGGACACTGCCAGTGATGGATTTGTGCTCCTGCACCTCTCTGCAAGCCCAGTTTCCTCTGCTGCTCCTGGCCAGGCTGTGCTTTGCCTTTCTTTGCTTCTTTACCTCCAAACCTGTCCTTTCCCAGCTCCACATTCCTGTACCTGCCCCTTGGGACCCCTGTGTCACCGTGGGGTCTCTGGTGTGACTCCCCCACCTCCTGGTGTCTGCATATCCATCCCTGAGGGTGATGAGCAGCTCACTCTGTGCCCCAAACCCTCCTGTCTCTGTAAAACCGGAGCTGTGCTGTTGGGAGACAAGGAAGGGAAAACAATCCTGGCTGCTGGGAGAGCCACGGTGGGGGAGCAAAGCTGTGGCTGGGTGGGTGGGGTGGCGCAGGGCTGCTGCTGGTGCTGAGGGTGGCACCTGCTGCCTCCGTCCCTCCCTCTGTCCCCGCAGACACTCAGAGGCTGTGCTGCCGCCTCGGCTGCCGCCTCTTCCCCAACGGCACATCCCGCAGCTTCTACGAGGTGACCCTCAATGGGACAGCCTTCCTGACCTTCCATGTCCCCAACGCCACCTGGGAGCGGCGCTGGCCCGGCCAGCACCAAGTGGCCACCTTTGCTGTGACGGAGCTGATGAAATACTCCGTAACCACCCAGGACCTTCAGTACTTCCTCAACACCACCTGTGTCAGCATCCTGCAGGCTAAGAGCGCCAGGACAGGTCCGTGGTGGGGCTGGGGACGGGGACAGGGACACGGTGGGGTGACCCTGGTCATCATCTCTGTCCTTCTCGGCTCTTGCAGGGAAACTGAGCAGCCGGTCACGTACTCCGCTGGTGCTGGGCCTGATCCTGGGGACCCTCTCCCTGCTGGGCATGGCCATGGGGATCTTCTTGTGCACAGGAGGGAGCTGCTAATGGAGCCAGCAGCTGTCCTGTGTCACCCTGTGGACACAGGGGATGGACCCATCACCTCCACCTGGATCCACCACCACCCTGTGGAGGCAGGGATGGACCCATCATCTCCCTGTGCATCCGTCACCACCCTGTGGAGGCAGAGGATGGACCCAGCACCTCCCCATGGAGGCAAGGGATGGATCCAGCCTCTCCCCATGGATCCAGCATCACCCTGGGGAGGCAGGAGATGGCCCCATCACCACTCTGTGAATCCATCGACCAAGCTGGTCCCCCACAAGGGATTCATGTCCCCAGCACCACAGGCTTTGCTCCCAAAGACACCGGAGGGTTCCCTGCCCTGACCTGGCTGGACTGACCCCCCCAGCAGTCCCTGGCCTGGGGATGGTCCCCACGCTGGGCTGGCACAATGCACTGAGACTCCACGCAGAAACACGCTTGGCACGGATGGAAAAATGGGAAAGAGGATGGTGGTGGGGAAAACAGCAGGAGAAACAGCCAAGGAATGGCTGAAAGGATGGCACTAAATCCTCAACTATCCCTGTTCCTGTGGGGATGGAGGGAGGATGTCACACCCTGTGTAATAAAAGCACCCATCAGCTCCCACAACACCTTTGGCTGCTCCCATTCCCCCACGTGGCACCCACAGGGGCTGTGAGTCCATCAGGGATCCATCACGGGCTGTGGCTGCCTGTGCCAGCTCCAGTGTCTGACCCTGAGCTGTGCACCGAGTTTTCCAGGGCTCTGGAAAGAGGCTGTTGGTGTTTGCTGGAGGGGTTTGCACCTCCTGAGCCCATTTCAGCCTTCCCCCAGCTTTGGTTTGACTCAATTAAGTCATTTTCCCAATGTTTTCATTCCCTCTCTCAGTGTGAGACACAGCCCAAGCACAGACAGCTGTGAGGGGACAGTTTTCCACAATCCAAATCCCAGCTATAAACTGCCCTTTGACTGTTTAAACTTTCGTTATATTGATAGTAAATTCTTGGCTGCGTTTCCCTTTCACCCAGAGGAAGATCTTGAGCTCTCCTGCTCATCTCCACCTCTCCAAGGGCAAGAAGGGCTGGGGACGAGCCAGGAACTGGCTGGAGACACTGACAGAGGGGACAGCACAGCAAAGAGGAGCCTTCCTGGGTTAACTTCCAGCTCTTTCCTTTCTAAACACCCTGTGAACACGAAAGGGTGGGATGGAGGAAGACGGGAAATGAGATGCGGGACAGGAGGGATGGAGAGATGACCTTAAGGGTTGGAGGGATGACCAAGGATGGAGGAGGTGTCCAAAGCCCACATCTCATCACCCTGGCCCTGGGCCACCCCTGGAGCAGCCCCCGCCTCCCCCAGGCTCCTGGGGCAGGGGTTGGGGTGTTCCCCACCCTTTGGCAGCTCCGAGAGGCTGGAGAATCCAAAACAACAAGGCTGAGGCACGTGAGCGTCATTGCTGGGCCCTCGGAGCGCGCCCTTGGCAGGATCTGTGCCGAGGGGTGGGCACTGCCAGTCCCTGCCAGGGGCACTGAAAGGTCACACATGGTGGGTTTGCTCCCCATGAAGGGATAAAATCCCTTCCAGCCCTGAGGAATGGCTGAATTCCCGGCTCTGCTTTGGGTTTGGAGCATCTCTGCTGCCTGCACGTGTTGCACTGTGGTCTCTAAGAACAAGAGGAATTCTCATTCCCAGTCTCCCCTCCCTGGGCTGCAGCTCCTTGCTCTGGCTGAGATGGCAGAGCGTGGATCCTGTGGGATGGCAGAGCGTGGATCCTGTGGGATGGCCGAATGTGGATCCTGTGGGATGGCAGAGTGGGGATTCTGTGGGACAGCAGAGCGTGGATCCTGTGGGATGGCAGAGCGTGGATCCTGTGGGACGGCAGAGTATGGATCCTGTGGGATGGCAGAGTGTGGATCCTGTGGGATGGCAGAGCGTGGATCCTGTGGAACAGCAGAGTGTGGATCCTGTGGGATGGCAGAGTGTGGATCCTGTGGAACAGCAGAGTGTGGATCCTGTGGGATGGCAGAGCGTGGATCCTGTGGGATGGCAGAGCATGGATCCTGTGGGATGGCATGACATGGATCCTGTGGGATGGCAGAGTGTGGATCCTGTGGGATGGCAGAGTGGGGATACTGTGGGATGGCAGAGTGTGGATCCTGTGGGATGGCAGAGTGTGGATCCTGTGAGATGGCAGAGCGTGGATCCTGTGGGATGGCAGAGCGTGGATCCTGTGGGATGGCATGACATGGATCCTGTGGGATGGCAGAGTGTGGATCCTGTGGGATGGCAGAGTGTGGATCCTGTGAGATGGCAGAGCGTGGATCCTGTGGGATGGCAGAGCGTGGATCCTGTGGGATGGCATGACATGGATCCTGTGGGATGGCAGAGTGTGGATCCTGTGGGATGGCAGAATGGGGATACTGTGGGATGGCAGAGTGTGGATCCTGTGGGATGGCAGAGTGTGGATCCTGTGAGATGGCAGAGCGTGGATCCTGTGGGATGGCAGAGCGTGGATCCTGTGAGATGGCAGAGCGTGGATCCTGTGGGATGGCAGAGCGTGGATCCTGTGGGATGGCAGAGGGTGGATCCTGTGGGATGGCAGAACGTGGATCCTGTGGGATGGCATGACATGGATCCTGTGGGATGGCATGACATAGATCCTGTGGGATGGCAGAGCGTGGATCCTGTGGGATGGCAGAGCGTGGATCCTGTGGGATGGCAGAGGGTGGATCCTGTGGGATGGCAGAGCGTGGATCCTGTGGGATGGCAGAGTGTGGATCATGTGGGATGGCAGAGCGTGGATCCTGTGGGATGGCATGACATGGATCCTGTGGGATCCTGTGGAACAGCAGAGTGTGGATCCTGTGGGATGGCAGAGTGTGGATCCTGTGGAACAGCAGAGTGTGGATCCTGTGGGATGGCAGAGCGTGGATCCAGTGGGATGGCAGAGGGTGGATCCTGTGGGATGGCAGAGCATGGATCCTGTGGGATGGCAGAGCGTGGATCCTGTGGGATCCCCATGGCTGTGACAGGGGCTGGCCCAGGACAGAGCCAGGCTGGAGAAAACAGGGAGGTTTGGAACAGCTGGTCTTGTTTTGCTTTTTGCTTCTGAAATGCATCATCTTTTGGACAGATGAGGAAGCCTCCACTTGGAGCAGCTCTTGAAAAGCCTTGTTCCTGCTCCCAGGCCGCCTGTGCGTGTTGGCTGCAGCAGGAGAGCACTCCAGAACGGAGCTGACTCCACTGCTGGTCTTGAATTCCCACAAGGGGATGGGGCAGCACCTGGCAGGGGGAACCCCCAGAACTGCAGGACCCCAGAAACAGCCTCATCTGGCTCCATGTCCATGGGCAGTGCACCAATCCTTCCACCCCATCCCTGGTGGTGACCAGCACCAGTGTCTGACATGGATACAGTGGCCAACAGCAGAGGGACTTTGGTGACAGCACATCGTAACCCCCCAGTTTCTGTTCCTCACCCAAACCCCTCAATTCATAACCCCAACATTTCCCTTCCTCACTCCAAACCCTCCCAGTTGCCGCAGGGTGGGGCCACCAGGGTTGTGGCAGGCTGGGGATGTGTGGCCTGGTCATCCCAGAGGGCTCCTGTTCCGTCACTCTTCCCACATGGAGCAGCTCCCTGGCAGCCACATGCATGGCCCATCCTTTCCCAAATTTGGCCGTCCTTCCGCCCGGCTCCCAGCTCGGGACAGGCACCAGTGCTTCACCCACAGGCTGAGGGGGGTTTCGGGTCCTGGTTTGTTGTGCACACAAACCTCTGGCAGCTTTAACCAGCCCCCAGAGTGAAGCATCCTGGTTTTCCACAGGGATCACTGGGCAAGGCTTTGTTTTCCACGCATGGTTTCCATCACTGCTTTGGATAAGGGCTCAGATAAGACGCCCAAGCCTTGATCCTTGATCCCTGCTCCAGTGACACCATCCCATGTGGCAGGAACCAGCTTTTCCTTTCGTCTCCATCCCATGAGAGACTTGGATGGAGTGGGAAGGTTCCCCCCGCCCCTCTCTTCCCTTTTGGACATCAGCTCCCTCTGCAAGGTTGGCATCTTCATCCGTGTCCTTCAGGAGCCCCTGTGCCCCAAGGATAAAGGGCTGGATGGCTCCAGGAGCTGCCCAAAGCCTCAGGGATGTGCTCCTGTGCCTGCTGGGGTGGGGAGGGGGAGAAGAGGGGGCTGAGGGGATCCATCTGGAAGGAGGAAGGGATTATCCCTGTAAACACCTCTTACGCACTTGGAGCCTGCACTGGTGTCATTGTGGCTTTTTGGGACTAAACAAACCACGTCCTTCCAAATTCCTGGAGGTCACAGTGTCGCAGGCCCAGATGTTGGAATTCCTGGATTTAGGACACTCTTGTTAACACTGGGCTGAGGGGATCCACTTTTTTGGGCTGCAGTTTGGGGCTGGAACTGGTGTGGGATCTGCTTTCTGGCAGCCTCCTGCTCCCACATGGGAGCAAGCAGTTCCCTGGAAACACCTCCCAGCAGAGGAAAGGGCTGTGCTGGCCAGTTCCTCCTGCCAGGGCAGACAGGTGCCCATCTCTGCCCTCTTCCCTTCCTGCTCACCTTCCAGGTCAGCTGGGGGAAACAGGAGAGAGCTGGCAGGTGGCCAGGAGCAGGGATGTGTGGGTGGCAGCAGGATGATGGCAGCGGGATACCACCCACCCCACCACACCTCTGCCCGGCCCCCCTTGAGCAATCCAGCTGCTAGCTGGGAATCACAGTAAGGATTCCAATGAGGAATCATCCCCTCACCTTCCCTTCCCAGCCAGAGGCTCCCACTGCAAACCCACATGTCCTCAGAGAAATGTCCTCCTGGCACCAGCCCCTCTCCCTCCTTCCCTGCCTGGCTCTGGAGCAGAGAGGTTCAGATAGAGGGAAGAACTCAAAAATAACAAGATTTTTCTTTGGAAGTACCCAAGCCTGCCTGAGCTGTACTTCCAGAGAAATTCCCATAGAGAAATAGATGTTTGGGACACTTTTACCTTCCTTTCTGGACTAGGGAAGCCTCTGTGTGGCTGAAGCCAAGGGGAGCAAACCTCAACCCCTGAGGATCCCCATCCTTAGGGCTGAAGCTCCTTGGAGCAGCCCCAAACCCTCAGCACCTGGTCTGGGATGGGGAAAGTGGCCTTAGGTGCAGCCAGCCAGGCTGTGGAGGGAGAGGAGACATGGAGAAGGCTGCAGGGCATGATGGAAAAGTGAATCTGAGCCCTGTTTCCATCCCCATGACCAACCTGCTACGGAATCCTCATCCCATTTGCTCCTTCTCCTCTCCTGGGATGGGAGGGATCCATCCAAAGGGTGGGAACCCAGTGCTGATGGAGGTGATGACATATGAAGTCCAGCCTGTGGTGAGGCACTGGAGGTGATGAAAACTATTCCCTTCAGGAATAAACCAGGATCCCATTCCAGCCAGGCCTTCCCAAAGCAGCACAGGAATGTGTTCCAAGGACAAGTGTTTTCCTAGAAGAACTGAAAAACAGGCCTGTATCTGAACCCTCACCATCCTCACCTTTACAAGGATTTAGGGTAAAGGAGGACCAGGAAATTAGGATTTGATCCAATTTGGGATTAGCATCACTTAGAAGGGGCTGGACATTCAGGCTGTGCATTACAGAATTCCCAGCTGGGATTCACACTGTCTGGATCCTTGTTTGGTCCCTGACCAAGATGGGAACATGTGAAACCCCTGGGAAGCATTTCCATGGATAAGGGATCCAGCAAGCAGTGGAAATGTTTGAGCAAGCACTGCTGTTGCTGCTGGGAGAAAGCATGGAAGCCTTGGAAGCTTTGTCTGGAGGTGGGAAAGGCAGAGCAGTCCAACTCCACACGCACCCCACAGCGGGAGGGAAAGCCTGGAAGGAAACAAGGTTGCCTGGTCGGAATCTGGGGCTTTCTTCCTGTTTTCCTCCTGGCTGCTGTACAACTCAGGGCTCTGCAGCCATTGTGTTCCCCAAGGAATCCAGCCCCACAATGCCATAAAAACAAACCACAGGAAGGAAAGGGATTAGCAGAGAAAGGAAAAGCAGCAGCAGGAGGAAAGAGCCAGGCCCCAAATAAACCTGCTGGCTGCTGCAGGGGGTGCAGGTAGGAAAGGTTACCCCTCCTCCTGGGGGACTTTGGGGTGAAAGCCCAGCTTTTTGGGTTTGTTGCTACAGAGGAGCGCTGGCAGCAGGGTTGCAAAGGGCTGGAATAACAGGAATCAGCACCAAGCACAAGCATATGGGAAGGAATTCCTTTGAAATCTGAGATTTCCTTGAAATCTGAACCAAGAGGAGCAGGGGCAGAGCTGCCTGCAGCACCTGGAAAAGCCTGGGCATCAGGGGGTAGAGGGAGCAGCCTCAGCTGGGATTAACAGCTTATCCTTTGGGATTTGGAGGAGGACTGGCACGGAGACTGAGGGCTTGGCATCCCGGGGTTGTCTCAAAGCCCCTGCTGTGCTCTGCCAAGGCAAAGAGACAAAGGATCCAACAGGAAAACTTCCCAGTGCTGCAGCTTCCGCTGCGTCAGCTCCCGCTGGGTGGGACGGGCTGGACCCAGGGCTGCAGGGACACAGGGGCAGTGCCCACCTCACTGGGCTGTGCCCACCTGACCGGGCTGTGCCCACCTTGCCAGACTGTGCCCACCTCATGAGGCTGTGCCCACCTAATTGGGCTGTGCCCACCTGATCAGGCTGTGCCCACCTGATCAGGCTGTGCCCACCTCCCCGGGCTGTGCCCACCTGACCAGGCTGTGCCCACCTGACCAGGCTGTGCCCACCACACCAGGCTGTGCTCACCACACCAGGCTGTGCCCACCTGACCGGGCTGTGCCCACCTCACCGGGCTGTGCCCACCTTCCCAGGCTGTGCCCACCTGACCGGGCTGTGCCCACCTGACCAGGCTGTGCCCACTTGACCGGGCTGTGCCCACCTCACCGGGCTGTGCCCACCTGACCGGGCTGTGCCCACCTTCCCAGGCTGTGCCCACCTGACCGGGCTGTGCCCACCTCACCAGGCTGTGCCCACCTCATTGGGCTGTGCCCACCTCCCCAGGCTGCTTCCAGCTCCCAGGGAGGGAAAGCAAACAAGGAATTGAAACCAGAACAACTGGAATCTCCACCTGCTGCTTCCCAGCAAGCAGCTCCCGGTAGGCGAAGCAGATCCCATCCACTTCCCAAAAATGGGAATGGGGTGTAAGGCAGCAGCTGGGAGGATCCCACTGGAGAGGCCCCACGAGCCCTGAGGAAACTGGGAGGGTGGGGCCAGGTGAAAGTCAGGCTTTTCTCCGAATAACAAGGGACAGAAGAGGAAATGGCCTCAAGTTGCTCCAGGGGAGGTTTAAATTGGATATGAGAGAAAATTCCTTCCCTAAAAAGTGGCCAGACATTGGAACACGCTGTCCAGGGCAGTGGTGGAGTCACCAGCCCTGCAGGGATTGAAAAGATGTGGCACTTGGGGACATGGGTCAGTGGTGGCCTTGGCAGCGCTGGGGGGATGGTTGAACTCTGAGGGCTTTTCCAACCTAAATGATTCCAGGATTTCTCTTGCTGCCTCCAAGAGGGAAGCCCAGGCCTGGCTGCTCCAGGGAAGGGCTGTGGAAACACATCACCAGGGAGGTTTTGCCATTCCAACTCCAAAACACTTTATTTTGTGCCTCTCCCGTCCTCACGGAGGACAGAGCGCAGGAGGGGGAGCTTTGCCAGACAACTGCTGGTTACAGGTGGGGCCAGGAGGGATAACCAGGGTCAGGAGGGATAACCAAGGCCAGGAGGGATAACCAAAGCCAGGAGGGATAACCAAGGCCTGGAGGGATAACCAAGGCCAGGAGGGATAACCAAAGCCTGGAGGGATAACCAAAGCCAGGAGGGATAACCAAAGCCAGGAGGGATAACCAAAGCCAGGAGGGATAACCAAGGCCTGGAGGGATAACCAAGGCCTGGAGGGATAACCAAGGCCAGGAGCAGCCATTCCCACATCCCACCATGACCCAGGAGTCTTTGCTTTCTAATTTCAAACCAAACGTTGACTTTTGCAACAACAGGATGACTTGGTAGTTAAATTAGTCCATGGAGGCCTTAAAAGACTCTTTTCCCTCCTCTTCCAGCCCAATCCACTCCCAACAGTGCCACCATTCCTGCCCCAAAAACCAATACCACACTCCAGGCTCAGAGAGGAAGGGCTGGAATTAAAAGTACCACCCCAAAAGAACAGTATTTTGGAAGAGATGGACACAAAGGATGTAAAAAAGCAGGAGCAGCTCTGAAAATATGTTGAGATGGTCAAGAAAAGTCACATCAAAATATATTTAAAAACCAGAAATTCCAAACTGCATGGAATTTAAAACTTCTTTCCCCTTCTATTTCTTCCTGCTCAAGGTATCTCCGTTGTTCCAGGATGTGGAACATGATAGGCAGCACCAGTTGTGTCCTGAAAAAGTATTTCCCCCACCTCTGAGCACTTCTTCCATCATTAACAAATTAAAAATTAGCTAAACCTCAACCCGTGCCCCCCCCCTCCCCCTTTCCCATTCTACAGTGGGCAGGAGAAAAGACCACAAACGAATCTGACTTTGCATTTCCAGGGAAGTCCCATTTTTCCACCCATCAATATCCCTGCAGTCCGTTGTACACCTTCTGCACTGGTCCTTGCTTCAACAGCTGTTTGAGACCTGCAAGGCAAAGGACAGTGTGACTGCACAGGGCACAGAGGTTGGGGTGACCCCTCCAACACACCTGAAACCCCATTCATCAAACATCTCAAGGAACTGACAGTCCTAAGACCTGGCAGGATCAAACTCTTACCAGAACAGGCTAAAAGAGTGAGTCAGCCCTTCAATCCATAAAAGCTCCTCTCCTGGGGCTGGCAGGACAGGGGAGGACTCTGGCAGGTCTCCACTGCTGCTTAAAGGGCAAGTCCACCCAGAGCAGAGGAAGCAGAGTGGGAAGAATGGATGTGTCACACTGTTTTTTCAGAGATTAAGGAGGGGGTCCCCTCTGATTAAGTCAGCCTGGTCACTCAGTGCCCTGGGGCCCCTCAGGGCATGGCTCAGAGCAGCATCAGAACCCACTGAGCCCAAGGAGGGGCTGCCAGGACCCAACCCAGGGGGAAACTCCCCACAGTGGGAGGAACTGTCAGATAACCTTCACTAAAGAAGGGCATTGAGGGGCTGGAGTGTGTCCAGGGCAGGGAATGGAGCTGGAGCAGCAGCTGAGGGAGCTGGGGGGGCTCAGCCTGGAGAAAAGGAGGCTCAGGGGGCACCTTCTGGCTCTGCAATCCCTGCCCTGCTCTGCTCCAGGGCACAGGGACAGGAGGAGAGGGCACGGCCACAGGTTGGGCCAAGGCAGGAGCAGGTGAGACATCAGTCATTAAACCAACCAATTCACTTGTACACAAGAAAATTCCAACCTTTCAGGCATGGAAAATCTTCAGGAAATCCTGCTAAAAGACAGTTTGTCTCCCTGCAAACCTTGTCCTGTCTATCCTGAAATCTTTTTGGCTACACATTCTACCATTCTTAAAAACCAGTGATCTGGTGCATAAGCACCACAGTAGCTCTGTTAAAATACTGGAAAAGTGGCCTGGAAGTAGTAACTGGAATCAGGAGGGCTCTCTGCCAGGTGAGAACTATTCATGCTGATGGGCAGAGACTCCTGAACTCTTTCCAGAAACAGCAGGACAAAGCAAACCCCTGTCCAGGAGCTGCTCACCATTAGGGACAGGGGAGTGCAAGACAAGTTCACTTCCCTTCCACATCCAAAGAGGCTCCAAGTCACTTCCTGGCTGGTGGGAAAGAGGATGTACCTCCTGGATGTGTCGTTCTTAGAGAGGAAGGGCATAGTTGGAGAAAGGTGTGCTCCAGGAACACCAAAAAAAAGGGATTCCATTCCTGTACCTTATTTCCTGCCACCCTCAGTAGTGCACAGGGTATTTCAACACAAACCTGAGCTACAATCAGGAATTCCAACCAGGAATCCTGACATTTGGTGCTACTGCACTTCAGGCATTTTATATTGGAGCCTTAAGTCAATTTTTACTTTGAAATTTTGTTGATACCAGCAAGAAGTCACAGGTTATAACAGAGAGAGAGTCAGCTTTGCTTGATTCCTACTGGCAGGAAGGAAAGGATTATTTCTCTTATTCCAATGCTCAGTGGTGCTCTTGGAGCACTTCTGACAGCTCCAGGAGCTGGACATGTGGTTAGGAGATAAGAAACTAGGACCACAGCCAACAATAAGGAAAAAAGGAATGTTTTGGATTCTGAAACCCTGTTTCCCTTTGAATGTGGACACTGAACCACTGCCACACAACAGGAATTGACCTATTCCCTCATAAAACTCCTTCAGTCCTTGGATGTTTGGAGATATCGAGCACACAGGAAGGCATCTGACTGCCCACCCAGTCACCTTCCCCTGGGAAATGTGGAATTGCTTTAGGAGCACACTCATGGCAGTGCCATCATCAATCTGTTCCCGGATATCCGTAAAGGTGTGGGAGCAATTGTCAAAAACACGGAGCCTTCTGTCACTGCTCCTTGCCCAGTGTCTTCCAAAGTGCCAAGAGCAACAGCTGGAATAACCTCACATGTTTCAGAGGTGCTGTTGCCTGATGAAGCTTCTGGAAGGGCACCAGAGGCTGCAATGAGACTTCACAGTGATGTGGCCACTGTGCCCTGTGTGACACTCGGAACAGGCAGGAAAGCACGTGGATAAAACCAAACCAGGATCAACCAAAGCACAGCCCAGGGGCACAGACCACCCAGCCCAAACAGCTGCAGGAAGAGGCACAGAAGATCTGGAGCTGCAGCCACCAACTGGGCTGCCCATGGCAGAAGCAAATCACAGAATCACAGAATGGATTGGGTTGGAAAAGCCCTCCGAGATCATCAAGTCCAACCCTTGGTCCAACTCCAGTCCCTTTACCAGATCATGGCACTCAGTGCCACGGCCAAGCTCAGCTGAAAAACCTCCAGGGATGGGGAATCCACCCCCTCTCTGGGCAGCCCATTCCAATCCCTGAGCACTCTCTCTGCAAAGAATCTTTTCCTGACCTCCAACTTCAATTTCCCCTGGCAGAGCTTGAGCCCATCGTGCCCCCTTGTCCTATTGCTGAGTGCCTGGGAGAAGAGACCAACCCCCAGCTGGCCAGAACTTCCCTTCAGGGAGTTCCAGACAGTGCTGAGGTCACCTCTGAGCCTCCTCTTCTCCAGGCTGAACACCCCCAGCTCCCTCAGCCTCTCCCCACAGCACTTGTGCCCCAGTCCCTTCTCCTCAGTTGGGTTGGAAGAGACCTCTGAGATCACCAAGTCCAACCCTTGATCCAACCCCACTGGGATCACTCTGGCACTCTGTGCCCTGGGCTGGTGATCACAGTGGGGTTGGATCAAGACATGGTGGATTCTCTGTCCCTGGAGGTGTTTAAGAGGACACTCAGTGCCATATCCAGTCCCTTCTCCAGCCTCGTTGCTCTTCTCTGGCCCTGCTCCAGCCCCTCAAGCTCTTTCCTGAACTGAGGGGCCCAGAACTGAACAGGAATGCCACAGCACTGGGAAAAGCCCACTCAGGGTTTGCCTCCCACCAGTGAACTTCCAGAATTCCAGAAATCCACTAAAAAACACCTTCAGGAGAAGCCCTGAAAGAAGTTCTGGGGGTGGGGATTTTCTGAGGAGCTGCACTGGCACATGCCAGGAACATCTTTGCACCGTGGCAGAGGACAAGGCCCTCAATGCCTGCTCTGATGCAGAGCAGCAGAACTGTCCACAGAGGCTGCTGGAGCAAGGAATTCCCAGTAGGAGTATAGGGAATCCTGTCAGCTGTAGGATTTCTGGAAAACCCTTCTGTAGATCCATCCCAGCAAGGCAGACAGAGGCTAAGCCCAGACAGATGGCCAGCTCCAAACAAAGCAGCTGCAAACCTGCCAAGTGCTGCATTCCAGCAGCAGCACATCCCAACCTCATCTGGCTCCCTGCAGCGGCAGCAGCCAGACTTCCCTGCTTCCAAGGGAAGTGGGAGTTCATCCCAGGGCACAAGCCAACTGTGCTATGTTGTACAAGGGGTACAGGGAGAGGAGAGCCCCTCCTGAGCCCTCCAGCCCCTGGATCAGCTGTGCCAGGTTCTTATCAGCTCTGGTGGGCTCTGGACACGCACCCTCCCGCTGCTCCGGCGTCAGCTGCTCCTTGGGGAACTCCACATCAAAGGTGATTATTAGTGAGCCTTTGATGTTGTTGTTATCAAAGTTGGGAAGACCTTCTCCCTTCTTCCACAGTTTGGCTCCAGGTTTTGTGATTTTATCCCGAGCAACGTGGACCTGGAGGAAGAAGGAATTTTAGAACATTGTATTAGTGTTGCAGAGTCAGAATTTCAGAATCATCTGAGGTTGGAAAAGACCTCCAAGGTCATCAGCTCCAAATTGTGACTGATCCCCACCTTGTCCCCCTGCCCAGAGCATCGAGTGCCATGTCCAGTCATTCCCTGGATGCCTCCAGGGATGGTGATTCCACCACTTCCCTGGGCAGTCCATGTTGTGTGTCTGTATCCCAACACTCCAACGCCCTTTCCAACCCAGTGGAAAGCTCCACCTGATATTGATCTTTTGCCAAAACCTGTGATATCAACAAGTCCAGGAAGCTTTACTGCAGGCCATGTGCCAGAACTAACACCACCCACTGCTGGGAGAGGCTGGAAGTGAGACCCACACACTTGAGAGCCTGGGAATTGGTCTGGAGGGCTCTAGCAGAGGGAATACTGGATATAACCAGACCCTGAGCAAGCACAGGAGAGCTGCAGGTAGATTTGGGATGCACAGCACCCTGGGGCTCACCTTGTGCCCATCCAGGTGGGCAATATCCATCTCAAAGCCTGTAAGTGCCTCGACCAGCGAGATGGTCACGTTTGTGTACAAGTCGTCCCCTCTCCTTTCGAACACTGGGTGTCTGTGGAAATAAGAGGCATTGAACTTTTCTCCTTTCCCAGAGGGGAAACAGGTCCTTTAGCTTCTTCCCTTCTCCCTGGGAGTTTGGAGAATTCAAATAGGAGGGGAAGTCAGGAATGAATCAAATTTAGCCTCATTTTCCTGTGCCAGATAAGAACTGCTCAGTGCCCCTTCTATTTCTAGGGCAGTGAGTGCTGAGGTGTGACAAGAAGCTGTGACTCACACAAGGATTTTCTTAGTAGTGAATTTCCTTACAACAGGGAGGCAGTGTATTCGTGGAAAAGGGAGGTATTAATGTGAGTCACACACGGTGAATTCAAGCCAAAAAAATGAAGATGCTTTGATAATCCCACTTGTAATGAATCCACCTACTCCAGCACCATCAGGGTGGAACACCCTGCACAGCCCTGAGTGCCAAGGCAACACCAACATGCTGTAGGGCCAGTTGCATGCTACAGTGGGCAACACTGGCCAGGAAATGGCTTGCAAGCTGCCTTGATAGTCCCCAGGAAGAGTCTAACTAGGCCAGGGAGGGACTTACTTGAGAACTTTTATTCGGAAGCGCAGATCACCAGGTTCCCCATCCACGTGGGGTTCACCTGTGAGGAAAGGAATTAAAGGGTAAAGAAAAGAGGAAAGAAACAAGCAAAATATGAAACACAGACATGGTAATGGAAAAAACCAACTGGTTAATCTTTAGATGAGTAAAACTCTGCTTAAAGATATCTTAAATAGCTTAGGAGTCCCTGAGTGTTGCCTCAGCAAGGTGACACCTCTCTGCTGCTCTGGAAGACCTGTCTGCATGTCAGGGATGCCCTTCACTCATTGAAGGGCTTCACCTCCTTGGGCAGAGGGGATTCCCTCCCACACTCAAGCCTGGAGCAGATGCTCCTGCTCAAGCATCAGATCCAGTGCTGGTTTAGTGCATGTCCCCACTCCCAGTGAAGGGACGCTCCTGGATTTCAGCACAGGCAGAGGACACAGCACTTCCAACTCCTGCCAATGCAGGGCCTGGACACTCCCAGTGCAGGGAGAACAGCCTTCCATGGTGGCAAAGTAGCAGGCCAGGGCTGAGCACACACATACCTTCCCCAATGAAGGGATACTCCATGCCATCCCTCACCCCTGGCTCAATCTCCACTTCCAGCGTCCGCTCCTCATTCACCAGCCTGCAAACAGACCACAGAGATCACAGACCATTCTGAGTTGGAAGGGACCCACAAGGATCAGCGAGTCCAACTCTCAAGTCAATGGCCCACATAAGGGATTGAACCCATGACCTTGGCATTATTACAACCAAGTTTAAACCAACTGAGGGAAGAGCAAGCCAGGCCTGAGGTTCCAGCTCCACTCCAGCTTTCTCCTTGGGTTGTGTGGCAATGGGAACACCCCCACAGGCTCACACCCAAAACTGGAGTGTCAGTGCTGCTTTTTTATGTGCTCAGCTAGTAGGGAAGGCAAAGTTAAGCTCCCAAGTGCACAGTCAGCACCTGGATATGGGACTCCAGCACGACATTCCATGTCCAACTGTTCCCAGCTGGAAGCTGTGTGCTTACCCAGATGTATTTATTCGGATTTAGCTGTGGCACTTCCACTGTGGTGTGACTGTGCAAAAAAAAGCTGGAAGAGGAAAGTGGGGGGCTCTACATCTAACAGAGCTCTGCTGTAAGAATGAGGAGTGGCTCCTTGGACAGGAGAAACCTGTTAGAACTTCCCAAATCCTCCAGTTCTTAATAGGAATACAGGCCCTTTCCCCCACCTAGCGGTCGGTTTGGGAATAAACAGCCCTATAATACTATCCAAAATTGCGGGATTTAGGATTCTGAGGAGCAGGGAAGGGCATCAGACTCACTTGACGTTGGGACACTCATCACAGACCACCTCCTGAGTCATCTGGAAGCGCCCTGGCCCCAGCTGGGTTGTCCTCATCTCCTGCCGGCAGTTGCATTTCCGTTTGCCGGGCGCCTGTCTGGCCACGGGCTTGTTCCTCACAACCTGCAGGGAACAGGAGGAGGAGGTTGGTGCCAGCATTCCTGGGGCTCCACAAGGGTCTGGATTCCTCAAACAGCCTGAACACAGAATGGTTTGGCTTGGAAGGGACCTTAAAGATCATCTAATTACAACCCACTGCAAGGCGCAGGGACATGTTTCTGTGTAGCTCCAAATGTGGCCTCAGCAAAACACCCCAAGTTTTCACCTTGTGATGCCACATTAAATACCAGAAAAACTCTCTCTGACACCACAATTTCCTTTTCCTGCACACCTTTCCACACTGGGATGGAACACCTCACACTTTGGTTGTGACACTTCCTTGTCTCACACAACAAGAAAACTATTTGGAGTTTCCCAAACCTCCACAACACAAAATCAACCAATGCAAACACCAACATGCAGAACAGAGGGGGTCTGTCAGCACCAGAAATGGAGCTTGCTTCAAAGAAATAGTCATTTTCACACACTTTTCCCAATGATGTAATCCAAAAAGTTGCAGTGGCACGTTGGGCCACGTAACAGACCATGAAAAATCCTCAATGTGGTTTGGAAGGAATTGCAAAGTGAATTTGAGGCTTATGAACAGGCTATAACTGAATTTTACACCCCTTCCAGCTGGGCTGCTGCACTAAGAAAGCTCAGCTAGTGACTGACAGACAATAAATAACATAAATAATAATATAAATAATATAAAGCAGCCCTTTACAGAGAACTTGACAATTGCAAAGGTGAATAAATGTGTTGTTTCTTCAGTAAACCACAGCAAAGGGCACCACAACATCCTCCCCTGCCAGATACTGAGAAAAGGAGCATCTATTTGAGCTGTTTTTTGGGATAGGATATTCTGAGCACTGGTCATGCACCTCAAACCTGGGACCACTCTGGACAAGTGAACTTACTTCTACAAAGTTCCCTGAATACACCTCCTCCAGGGTGACCTCCAGGTCCACGATGATGTCGCTTCCTCGGGGAATGTTCCTGTCCTGCTGCCGAGGGTTCCCTCCAAACATGAATCCAAAGTCCCCAAAGAAGCTGGAGTAAAGCACATTGATTAGTTCAGGAGGGAATTCTGGGCAAATGCTTCAGTCCTCCTAAAGCACAACCTCCTTGCCATCCTAAAGCTCCAGAGGAAACCCAGGAGCCTCTTTTTGCTCCTCCAGGACATGAGGTAAAGCCTTCAAACAAAGCAGTGACTTTGGGAAAGTCTTGTGTGTTAAAGGGAACAGGTTTTGGAGCAGGAACACCTGAAAGTCTGACCACTGTCCCAGGAAGTCCCCTCTGTTCTGCACTGCTGCTCAGCTGCCACCACCACAAGAGTAGCACTGCAGGTCACTGCTGGCAGGATGGCTCTCAGCAGTTTGAGGACAACAGGGATGAGGAGAATTTCCTAGAAAGCCTCTATATTGTCCCTCACAGGCAGTGAGAGTTCTCACCCAGGATCTCACAAGATGAGCAGATTCAGCAATTATTTTAGGAAGTTTATGCCTGGTTGATCCAAAGGGACAGAAAATCAGGTGCAGGTACCTTTGGGTTGTAATGCTCCAAATTCTACAGTTGCTGAGAAAGTCATCACAGCAACACTGGGCAGAGGGAGAAGGGTCCCCAAAGGACCAGCAGGTTAAACCTCAGTCACACACAGGGAATTTGGGAAAGTTCCCACGTGTTTCATGCAGCTGCTGCACCTGGAATATCACCCACAGGGCCAATGTGGGATGTCACCACTGGTTCCTGCTTATTGCTCTGGTGGCAAAGAGTGGGGCACAACCAAAGTGGGAATTTCACATGGGAAATGCCCTCTGTGAATGTGTTTCTTCCCATTCTCAACTCTCCTTGCACATCAGTGAGTCTGGACTGGGTGTCCTAGTTCAGCAGGAGGGACCAGCTAACCCTGTGTGGGGGTGATCAAAGCTGTGTATTCTACCCCCTCTGTTCATTCCCCAAGGTCAATGGGCCATTGGCAGCAGCTGCCCAGGGAGCCATTATCACCTTCACACCCAGCCTGAGGGGGCAGAGCTGCCAATGGGCCATCAACAGTTCAACACCCCCTGGCTCCCAGAGTTAATCACCCATTGGGTGAGTCCCCGCCCAGGGGGAGGGACTGGGTGCTCCCTGAGGGTACATAAGTGGTGGGTAAGACCTCAGGAACTTCTCGTTGGATCCAGAGCAGCAGCAGGACCTCGACAGGAGGAGATCACCGCTCTCAACCAGACCACGGCCCTCACCTGCACCAACAGGTTTTTCATTTCCTTTTGCTCTGGACTTGGGGGAACCACAGGGGTCTCAGCACAAGGGCAAACAAACCCCCTTGGGTTTGTGCCCCAGGACACTGGGTTATACTGCTGGGTTTTTGTGAGTTGAAAGCAATTTCCCTTTTGTGTCAGTGTTTTTATTGTAATATTATTATTAAATTTTAGCTCTGACTTATAATCTCCCTCGTGGTGAGTTCATTTCCCCTGCTGGTTTGCCTTTAAACCAGCATACTGGGTAAAACCCATGTCAGAGGGTGCCTGGGCATCACAAAACCTGAGCAGCAGCTGAAACCTCCTTACTGGGAGAAGATGTCTCCGTGGGAGCTCTGGTGCCCATCCTTCAGTCCCTCCTCACCATAGGCATCGTACTGCTTCCTCTTCTCCTCATCTGACAGCACCTGGAAAGGGATGGAAGCAGCAAAGGCATCACCTGCAGCTCAGGGGACTTGTTTAACCAGGCTCTGATACACTGGGAGACAACTAGACAGGCTTTATGTTTTACAGAAGCCTTGGCTACAACTTGCTTGCTATGCTGGTCTAGAAAAGTTTTGCAGAGTTTTTATCATTTAAACCCATAAAAAATTACAGCCTGTTCTTTAAAACCACAAACACTGAGTTTATCTTAAATGTTAAAAAAGAATCAGTAGGAGTAACTCAAATCCTGCAAGGACACACTGAAAAAAATGATCATATTCCACCATCTCTCTGGCTCAGTCAGGACTTTGCAGACTGGAAAGCACCAGTTTTAATTCTGAAGTTTTGCTCTCTCCACAAGTCTCCAGTCACAGTTAGTCTTCCTTCCCCTTCCTCCCCTGCTGATCATACTTGGGAAGGTCACAGTTGCCAGGTGAGCTTCCAGAAGGATGGAAAGGAGTGGGAACAGGAGGAGAAGTGATTAAACCATGAAAACCAGCCTGAAATTTGGGGTGCCCAGAGAAGCTGTGGCTGCCCCATCCCTGGGAGTGTCCAAGGCCAGGTTGGAGAGGGCTTGGAGCACCCTGGGCTGGTGGGAGGTGTCCCTGCCTGTGGCAGGGGGTGGGATGGGATCATCTTCAAGATCCTTTCCAAGCCAAGCCATCCTGGGATTTGACTCTATGAACTCCTTCCATTCTCCTCCACTTGAAGTCCCTTCTCCCCTTCATCTCATAAAGCAACTTCACGTTTCTGGAGGAACCTCTGAGGTGAATAATGTGCACCTTGAACTGGTGTCTGGTCTAAGGTGGCATTTCCTGTAACAGCGGGGCAGGTCCCTGAGCTGGCTGAGGTGATGGGGGAAGGAGCAACAGAACACAGAGGTTTTCTTTTAGATTTAAGGTGGATATTAGGAAGGAATTCTTGGCTCTGAGGGTGGTGATGCTCCAGCACAGGTTGGGCAGAGCAGCTGTGGCTGCCTCATCCCTGGGAGTGTCCAAGGCCCGGTTGGACAGGGCTTGGAGCACCCTGGGCTGGTGGGAGGTGTCCCTGCCCATGGCAGGGGGTGGGACTGGATGGGATTTAAAGTCCTTCCCAATCCAAAGCATTCTGGAATTCTATGCAATTATAACCAATGACAAATGTCAGTTACAAGGAAAAAACCAGGATTGGCTTCACTAGTTTCACCCAGTAGGTGAGAGCCCAATTCTTCCTTCACCCCTTGAGATTCCCACAGAAACTCCTCCCAAATCCATCCTGAGACTAAGGACTGTATGTAGAAGAGTCTCAGCTCCCTCTCAAGGGATGAGTCTCCTCCCTAATTGGAACAGTTCAGTCCAGACCAGGCAGCTCCAGGGTGGAATCACCGAGGCTGTTCAAATGGAGGGACTGAGCAGTTCCATTAATTACATTCCCCCCAGTTTTTTGGGAATGCTTTGCTATAATTAACTACCCAAGCCCTTGGCAGTGGGGCTGCCAACAGAGGCCTTATGGTGAGGAAAATCCTGGTTTAGGTTATAAGGGACACACAGTCCTGGCTCCATTTTGCCCCAAGCCCTCAAACCAACTCATTGCACCTCACAGCTGATTTAGCAGAAGGATTTCCAAGCTGTCCTGGCTAAAGGAGAGGACAAAGACCCTGCAGGGCATCAAAACCTTCTCCCAGACCTGTTTGTAGAACCACACCTGTCAATACTGGATATCTGACTTGATCTCATAACCATTTTCTCCCCATTTTTGAAATAGAAACAACAATCTCAACTGCTGGCAAAGACTTAAATAAACTGAGATTTGAGGAAGAGGCAGAAAAATCCTTTCCATGCCTGAAGTGCCATCAAATGTGACAAGATCCCAGCTCTCAGGAAGGACACCAAACTCCACACCAGGTGCTGCAAATAACAGGGAAATGGTTTTGCCACAAAAGAATTCTTTACATTCACTGGTTGCCTGTGACAGTTCAGAGAGTTTAAGTCTGAACTAAGAGGGTCGAGCTCTGAGACAAAACCAAAATGAAGAGTTTTCTTTCTGAACACAGAGAAATAAATTCCTGCTGGTTCTCTCATTTCCTCATTTGCTTTTTATCTGGATATCTGATGAGCAGGGGAGCACCAGGGATGGCAGCAGGAGCCAGGCCACAAACCCTTTCCTCTGCAGCTGGATTCCTCTCAGAGGATCCCAACTTCCCACCCAGCCACACTGATGGAAACACTACTAGGAATTTTTCCTGATGGAATTCTGCAACACCATCTCCCTCAGGGTCTCTCTGCTCCACAGGGAACAACAGGAGCAGCTGGAATAAACAGTGCCAGAGGGAGGGCAAAAAGGACAGGAAACATGGAGGAAACAGATCCTGGATCACCCTGCCCAAAGTCCAATGTCTGGAATTAGAGCCAGGGAAAGTAAAGCTTTGCCTTTGGGCAATGAAACAATCTCTATGTGATGGATGAATAACCCACAGTTATTTTTCCCACTGAATTTTCCCTCTTCTCCCATCAGACTAACAAGGCCCTGCACACTCAGACCTCTCCCTGTGCAGCACCTGGAGCTGCTGCTCCTGTTTATCCATCAAGAAACTGGTAATAAATTCCAAAGAACTTGAATTTGGTGGCTTGGCTTCATCCTGGCTGAGAGAGCTGAGGTGTTGGATTGTCCTGTGGCAGGAGGAGCCCTCGGAGCAGCCTCTGCTCCTTTGGGTTTTGCTGGGAGAGTGTCTGAAATTCCAGGAAAAGGATGGAATTCTATGTAGTTACAGGGAAATTGATGGGCAGGAGAGGAAGGAAAGGCAGGAATTTGATGTAATTCTGGGAGGTCCCTGTCCATGGCAGGTCGTTGGAATGAAATGATCCTTAAGGTCCCTTCCAAGCCCAAACATTCTGTGATTCCATGATAATAAAATGTGTAGGATAGAATTCAATGTATTAACAGGGGGAAGATGGAATTTGATGGGGAGGAGGGGAAGGAAGGGAGGGAATTCAACACAGTAGTGGAAGGTCCCTGCCCATAGCAGGAGTTGGAAGGAGATGATCCTTAAGGTCCCTTCCAATCCAAACCATGTGATTCCACAATAACAAAAGGTGTAGGACTGAATTCAATACACTGACAGGGAGGGGATGGCCCTTGCCATGGGAACAGGGAGGGGATGGATTGCACCTGCAATCCATGGAAGGCTCTTATGGAAGAGGCTTTCTATTCCCTGCACTCCCTTTCTCACCCCCCTGAACCACAGGCTGGGCACAGAGTGGCTGGAGAGCAGCCAGGCAGAGGGACCTGGGCGGACTGAGGGACAGGAAGCTCAACAGGAGCCACCAGTGTGCCCAGGTGGCCAAGAAGGCCAAGGGGATCCTGGCCTGGATCCAAACTAGCGTGGCCAGCAGGCCCAGGGCAGTGACCCTTCCCCTGGACTCTGCCTTGGGGAGGCCACACCTTGAGTGTTGTGTTCAGTTCTGGGCCCCTCAGTTGAGGCAAGAGACTGAGGGGCTGGAGCGGGGCCAGAGAAGAGCAACGGGGCTGGAGAAGGGACTGGATGTGGCACTGAGTGTCCTCTTAAACACCTCCAGGGACAGAGAATCCACCATGTCTTGATCCAACCCCACTGTGATCACCAGCCCAGGGCACAGAGTGCCAGAGTGATCCCAGTGGGGTTGGATCAAGGGTTGGACTTGATGATCTCAGAGGTCTCTTCCAACCCAACTGAGAAGAGCAACGAGGCTGGAGAAGGGACTGGAGCACAAGTGCTGTGGGGAGAGGCTGAGGGAGCTGGGGGTGTTCAGCCTGGAGAAGAGGAGGCTCAGAGGTGACCTCAGCACTGTCTGGAACTGCCTGAAGGGAAGTTCTGGCCAGTTGGGGGTTGGTCTCTTCTCCCAGGCAACCAACAGTAGGAGAAGAGGGCACAGCTGAAGCTCTGCCAGGGGAGGTTTAGGTTGGATATCAGGAAGAAATTCTTTACAGGCATTGGAATGGGCTGCCCAGAGAGGGGGTGGATTCTCCATCCCTGGAGATGTTCAAGATGAGACTGGACATGGCACTGAGTGAGAAACCACCACATCTTGATCCAACCCCACTGTGATCACCAGCCCAGGGCATGGAGTGAGAAACCACCACGTCTTGATCCAACCTCACTGTGATCACCAGCCCAGGGCACGGAGTGCCCTGGGCTGGTGATCACAGTGGGGTTGGATCAAGGGTTGGACTTGCTGATCTCGGAGTTCTCTTCCATCCAACCCAACTGATTCTGTGATTCTCTGACCCTGCCGAGCCTCCCTCCGGGAGCCCCACCCGCCCTTCCCGGCCGCGGGAGGGCACTCCCGGCTCCAGCGCTCACCTCGTAGGCAGCGCCCAAGTCCTGGAACTTCTCCTGCGCCCGGGGGTCGTCCGGGTTCCTGTCGGGGTGGAGCTGCAGCGCCAGCTTCCGATAGGCCTTCTTGATGTCCTTGATGGAGGCGCCGCGGGACACCCCGAGGATCTTGTAGAAATCCCTCCTGACGGGGGAGAGAGCGGGGAGGGAGAGGGGAGGGACGGGGAGAGAGGGAGGGGAGGGAGAGGGGAGAGAGGGGAGGGAGGGAGAGGGGAGAGAGGGGAGGGAGGGAGAGGGGAGGGACGGGGAGAGAGGGAGGGGAGGGAGAGGAGAGGGACGGGGAGAGAGGGAGGGGAGGGAGAGGAGAGAGAGGGAGGGGGAGAGAGAGGGAGGGGAGGGAGAGGGGAAAGGGAGACGGGGATGGGGAGAAAGGGGATGGGAGATAGGAGGGGAAAGGGATGAGGGGATGGGGTGAGGGGAATGGGATTAGAGGAATGGGGAAACGGGAATGGGATGAGGGAACAGGAGAAGGGGAATGGGATGAGGGAACAGGAGAAGGGGAATGGGATGATGGGATGGGATGAGGGAATAGGACGAGGGGATGGGATGAGGGAATGGGATGAAGGGAATAGGATGAAGGGATGAGGAGAATGGGATGAACAGGATGAGATAATGAGGTGAGAGAAAGGACGAGGGGAATGGAATGAGAGGACGGGATGAGGGGAACGGGATGAAGGGAATAGGATGAGAGGACGGGGTGAGGGGATGGGATGAAAGGAATGGGAGGAGAGGACGGGGTGAGGGGAAAGGATGAAGGGAATAGGATGAAGGGAATAGGATGACAGGACGGGATGAGGGGAATGGGATGAGGGGAATGGGATGAAGGGAATGGGATGAGAGGACGGGGTTAGGGGAAAGGATGAAGGGAATAGGATGAAGGGAATAGGATGACAGGACGGGATGAGGGGAACGGGATGAAGGGAATGGGATGAGGGGACGGGATGAGGGGAAAGGATGAAGGGAATAGGATGACAGGACGGGGTGAGGGGAACGGGATGAAGGGAATGGGATAACAGGACGGGGTGAGGGGAAGGGAGCGGGGTCCCGTCAGTACCGCAGCCGCCGACCCCGAGCGTGGCGGGGCCCGGCCCGGCGCTGAGGCTGAGCGGCCCCCGCGCCCCGCCCGCCCCCAGGCCCGGCGCGCTCACCCCGCGGCGGCCTCCCCGCAGAGGCAGAGCAGCAGGAGGCAGAGGCGGCCGATCCAGGCGGGGGCCATGGCGGGCCGGGCCGGGCCCTGCGGGAGCGGCGGCGGCGCGTCCAGGCGGCTCCGAGCGCCGCGGCCCCGCCCCCGACCCGGCGCCGGCCAATGGGGGCGCGGGGTGGCCCGCGCCGGCCAATGGGAGCGCGGCACCGCGCGGCGCCGGCCAATGGACAGCTCACACTTCACCGCCGCCGGCCAATCGCCGACCGGAGCGTCGCCGCCGGGCCCGCCGGGCCCGCCCCGGCCGCTGCCACTTCCCTCCGCGCGGCCAATCACCGAGCGCGCCTGTCGGCCACGCCCCCCGCTGGCGGGCTCGACCAATGAGCGGCGGCTCCGAGGTGGGAGGGAACGGCCCGTCTCGGTGGTGCCCGCGGTGGAACCCGGAAGTGGCGGCGGCGATGGCGGCGGAGGCGGCGGGGCCGGTGCGGCTGTGGGTGCGCACGGAGCCGTTTCTGGTGGGGGCTCTGCCGGCCCCGCCGCCCGCCCGCCTCACCCCGCACTACCTGCGCAAGGCCGCCGCTTATGCCCGAGCGCGGGCGGCCCAGGGCTGCTTCCCGCGGCTGCGCTGGCCCCGCTGGCGGCACATCGCCTGTGGGAAGCTGCAGCTCGGCCGCGACCTCGCCTGGCTCTACTTTGAGCTCTTCCGCGGCATCCTCAGTCCCGACCCGGCGCGCCGCCTCCGCTGGGCCGAGACAGAGGCGGCCTGTGCCAGCGCCGAGGAGCTGGAGCGGGAGCGGAGCAAGGCAAGAGCCCAGCCCGGCCTAAGGCAGGGGGAGCCCAGAGCTGGCCCGAGGCAGGGGGGGAGCCCAGAGCTGGCCCGAGGCAGGGGGGGAGCCCCGAGCTGGCCCGAGGCAGGGGGGGAGCCCCGAGCTGGCCCGAGGCAGGGGGGGAGCCCCGAGCTGGCCCGAGGCAGGGGGGGAGCCCCGAGCTGGCCCGAGGCAGGGGGGGAGCCCCGAGCTGGCCCGAGGCAGGGGGGGAGCCCCGAGCTGGCCCGAGGCAGGGGGGGAGCCCAGAGCTGGCCTAAGGCGGGGGGAGCCCAGCCCGGCCTAAGGCGGGGAGAGCCCAGAGCTGGCCTGAGGCAGGGGGGGAGCCCAGAGCTGGCCTGAGGCAGGGGGGGAGCCCAGAGCTGGCCTGAGGCAGGGGGGGAGCCCAGAGCTGGCCCGAGGCAGGGGGGGAGCCCAGAGCTGGCCCGAGGCAGGGGGGGAGCCCAGAGCTGGCCCGAGGCAGGGGGGGAGCCCAGAGCTGGCCTGAGGCAGGGGGGGAGCCCAGAGCTGGCCCAAGGCAAGGAGTCCCCCGTCCGGCCTAAGGCAGGGGGAGCCCAGAGCTGGCCTGAGGCAGGGGGGGAGCCCAGAGCTGGCCTAAGGCAGGGGGAGAGCCCAGAGCTGGCCTGAGGCAGGGGGAGCTCAGAGCTGGCCCTAGGCAGGGAGAGCCCAGAGCTGGCCTAAGGCAGGGAGAGCCCAGAGCTGGCCTAAGGCAGGGAGAGCCCAGAGCTGGCCTAAGGCAGGGAGAGCCCAGAGCTGGCCCAAGGCAGGGAGGGCCCAGAGCTGACCTGAGGCAGGGAGGGCCCAGCCCGGCCTGACCTCCCCCCTCTCCCGCTGCCCAGCTCTCCGTGGACACGCTGCAGTTCCTGCTGTTCCTGCTGGTGCAGCAGCTCCACAGGGTGTCCCTGCGCCGCTCCCTGCTCGGGGACGAGTGGCCAAGTGCCCGGGCCGGGCCCGCCGACCTGCCCGGCAAAGCCGCCGGTGGGAACAAGGTACTGCGGCCTCTGGGATCCTCCAGGGGGCGGCTCTTCCCGAGGGAATGGCCCCGAGGGGCGTGGGGAGGGGCCTGGGGTGGGTCCTGGGGAGGGTCCTGGGGGGCTCGGTCTGGGCCAAGGGGTCTCAGCACAGATTTCCTGTTCAGTGGTAAAGGAAGCATTTGGTGTATTCCCTGCAGGTTATAAAAAGCTTTTTGGAGTTTTTCCCTGGGGCTTTCCTGGAGTTCAAAGCCAAATGAAAATTCCCTCTGAGTCTTGGTAATTCTCCTTTTAAGAAGCAACAACCCCTTTGCTTATTCCATTATTCAAGGAGGAAACTTTGCTCGTGTTCATGGTTGTTTTCCCATGATCCAGTGGAAATGTTGGATCCCAGGGTGCTCCCTGACCTGAAGTTTGTTTCAGGGAAGGGAGTTGGTTGTTCATCTGGAGATCAACCACTTGGAAATACCGTTTGCTTTTAAAACACTCCCAGATGTTTAGGAAGGAGTCAACTGGATGTGTCCTGTGAGTGAGAGTGAGTTGCAGTTGGCAGCCTCTGGAATTCTGGCATGGATGTGCTGCTGTGAGCTGGAGGAATGTAGTTGGGACAAGCTGGAATCATTCAAAAGAGGAGCTGGGCAGTTTTATCCAGGAACAAATGATGGTGAGGACGAGCTGTGATCACAGCTGTGTGTTCCTTCAGCAAATCTTGTGCCAGAATTCCAGCCTCCTGCTTTTTCCTGAGCTGGAGCCCTTTAGGGTTTGAACTGATGATTCTTTGAGAGGCCCTTTGGTTTATTGGAGAAATGGCTCTCAGTTTTTCACCCTGGAAGGTGACACTTTTATCCTGGCAGCCTTGCACAGCTGGGATTTTCCAATGGAGTAGCTCCAAGACCTTGCCTGTCAGTAGTTGATTTGTTCCCTCCCTTCCAGTGCCAGCCTGGACTTGGGTGGGATTTGAGGAGAACCTGTTGCTGCTCTCTGGAATTAAATATTTGCTACTTGACTGAGAATAAAATCAAAGAATGGATTGGGTTGGAAAAGCCCTCCGAGATCAGCAAGTCCAACCCTTGATCCAACCCCACTGTGATCACCAGCCCAGGGCACTGAGTGCCCTGGGCTGGTGATCACAGTGGGGTTGGATCAAGATGTGGTGGATTCTCACTCAGTGCCACATCCATTGAATCAGAGAATGGATTGGGTTGGAAAAGACCTCTGAGATCATCAAGTCCAACCCTTGGTCCAACTCCAGTCCCTTTACCAGATCATGGCACTCAGTGCCACGGCCAAGCTCAGCTGAAAAACCTCCAGGGATGGGGAATCCACCCCCTCTCTGGGCAGCCCATTCCAATCCCTGAGCACTCTCTCTGCAAAGAATTTTTTCCTGCTCTCCAACTTCAATTTCCCCTGGCAGAGCTTGAGCCCATCGTGCCCCCTTGTCCTATTGCTGAGTGCCTGGGAGAAGAGACCAACCCCCAGCTGGCCAGAACTTCCCTTCAGGCAGTTCCAGACAGTGCTGAGGTCACCTCTGAGCCTCCTCTTCTCCAGGCTGAACACCCCCAGCTCCCTCAGCCTCTCCCCACAGCACTTGTGCTCCCATCAAACCACAGTGCTGGGTCCCGACCTGCTGGTGCCACTGCCCTGCTGCTGGCACCTCAAGGAGGAGTTTGGCTTCCCCAGATTTCCAGCTGCCCCCTGCCCTGAACCCAACACCTCGCCCAGCAGCAGCCTCATATTCTCCCAGCTTTTCCAAGAACAGGCTGACGTCGCTGCAGATCGAGGGGCAGAGGCCACAGAGCACCCAAACAAGAACAAGTCCCCAGATGGCACGGCATGACCTGGGGAGATCCTTGAATCAGAGAATCATAGAATGGATTGGGTTGGAAAAGACCTCAGAGATCAGCAAGTCCAACCCTTGGTCCAACCCCACTGTGATCACCAGCCCAGGGCACAGAGTGCCCTGGGCTGGTGATCACAGTAGGGTTGGATCAAGACATGGTGGATTCTCACTCAGTGCCACATCCATTGAATCACAGACTCATAGAATCACTTGGGTTGGAAAAGACCTCCGAGATCATCAAGTCCAACCCTTGGTCCAACTCCAGTCCCTTTACCAGATCATGGCACTCAGTGCCATGGCCAAGCTCAGCTGAAAAACCTCCAGGGATGGGGAATCCACCCCCTCTCTGGGCAGCCCATTCCAATCCCTGAGCACTCTCTCTGCAAAGAATTTCTTTCTGCTCTCCAACTTCAGTTTCCCCTGGCAGAGCTTGAGCCCATCGTGCCCCCTTGTCCTATTGCTGAGTGCCTGGGAGAAGAGACCAACCCCCAGTTGGTTTTTTTGAATTTTTGGGGCATGGTGGCTCTGTGTGGTTTGGCAGAGCAGAGCAGCAGGAATGAGCACCACGTTTGACACATTTTCCCTCTTTTAGAGGAATTCCAGCCAAATATTCATTATGCCATGCCCATGGAGCTTCCCACCTGGCACCACTCACCTGCCATGTGTGTTTTCCTGCCCTCCAGAACTGGAATGACCAGGAGCACCAAACCTTCGTGCAGAGCCACCTGCTGGACATGCTGGAGCTGCTGCTGGAGCCGGAGCAGCTCTCGGCCTCGTCGCACAGTGTGCAGAGCAGCCTGGTGTCCGTGGAGGCGCTGGGGGCCCTCAGCCTGCTGCTGGAGGGCTGCGTGGGCAGCGCCAGGGCCGTGCTGCCCCTCCACCAGCTGGCCCTGTGGCCGCCCTGCCACCCCCACAACGGCTTCTGCAGGGCAGCCAGAGCCTTCTCCCTGCCCAGGCTGGAGAGCTGGATCCGCTCCTGCCTCACCGCCAATCCCTTGGGAATGACTGCCTGCCTCAGGGCTGGCAGGAAACTGGCCTGGGCACAGCAAGGTGGGGCTGAGAGACACTGCTGGAGTGGGGATGGGGGAGTGGGGGGAAATGGGGGAGTGGGGGGAAATGGGGGTGTGGGAATGGGGGAGTGGGGGGGGGAAATGGGGGTTTGGGAATGGGGGGGAAATGGGGATGGGGGAGTGTGAGGGGGAAATGGGCATATGGTGGGAGTGTGGGGGAAATGGGGATGGGGGAGTGGGGGGAAATGGGGATGGGGGAGTGGGGGGGAAATGGGGATGGGGGAGTGGGGGGGAAATGGGGATGGGGGAGTGGGGGGGGAAATGGGGGTGTGGGAATGTACAGGGAAATGGGGATGTGGCAGTGTGGGGGAAATGGGGATGGGGGAGTGGGGGGAAATGGGGATGTGGCAGTGTGGGGGAAATGGGGATGGGGGAGTGGGGGGAAATGGGGATGTGGCAGTGTGGGGGAAATGGGGATGGGGGAGTGGGGGGAAATGGGGATGTGGCAGTGTGGGGGAAATGGGGATGGGGGAGTGGGGGGGGAAATGGGGGTTTGGGAATGGGGGGGAAATGGGGATGGGGGAGTGTGAGGGGGAAATGGGGATGGGGGAGTGGGGGGAAATGGGGATGGGGGAGTGTGGGGGAAATGGGGTGTGGGAATGGGGGGGAAATGGGGATGTGGGAATGTGGGCGGGAAATGGGGATGGGGGTGTGGGAATGTACAGGGAAATGGGGATGAGGGAGTGTGGGGGAAATGGGTATGGGGGAGTGGGGAGGAAATGAGGATATGGGAATGTGTGGGGAAATGGGGGTTTGGGAATGGGGGGGAAATGGGGGTTTGGGAATGGGGGGGAAATGGGGATGGGGGAGTGGGGGGAAATGGGGTGTGGGAATGGGGGGGAAATGGGGATGTGGGAATATGGGCGGGAAATGGGGATGGGGGAGTGGGGGGGGAATGGGGGTGTGGGAATGTACAGGGAAATGGGGATGGGGGAGTGTGGGGGAAATGGGGATGGGGGAGTGGGGAGGAAATGAGGGTGGGGGAGTGTGGGGGGAAATGGGAATATGGGAATGTGTGGGGAAATGGGGATGGGACGGGGGGGGAAATGGGCTGGGGGAATGTATGGGGAAATGGGGATGGGGGAGCGTGGGGGGAAATGGGAATGGGCGAGTGTGGGGGGGAAATGGGGATGGGGTAGTGTGGGGGAAATGGGAATATGGGAATGTGTGGGGAAATGGGAATGGGGGAATGTATGGGGAAATGGGTGCGTGTGGGGGAGAAATGGGGATGGGGGAGTGTGGGGGGGAAATGGGGATGGGGGAGTGTGGGGGGGAAATGGGGATGGGGGATTGTGGGGGGAAATGGGCGTATGGGACTGTGGGGGAAATGGGGATGGAGGGGTGTGGTAATGGGGGGGAAATGGGGATGGGGGATTGTGGGGGGGAAATGGGGATGGGGGATTGTGGGGGGGAAATGGGGATGGGGGAGTGTGGGGGGGAAATGGGGATGGGGGAGTGTGGGGGGAAATGGGGATGGGGGAGTGTGGGGGGAAATGGGCATATGGGACTGTGGGGGGAAATGGGGATGGGGGAGTGTGGGGGGAAATGGGGATGGGGGAGTGTGGGGGGGAAATGGGGATGGGGGAGTGTGGGGGGGAAATGGGGATGGGGGGTGTGGTAATGGGGGGAAAATGGGGATGGGGAGTGGGGGGGAAATGGGGGTGTGGGAATGTACAGGGAAGTGGGCATATGGGAGTGTGGGGGAAATGGGGATGTGGGAATGTGTGGGGAAATGGGGACATGGGAGTGTGGGGGCAAATAGGGATATGGGAATGTACAGGGAAATGGGAATGTGGGAGCGTGTGGGGAAACGGGGAGTGTGGGAATGTGGGGGGAAATGGGGATATAGGACTGTGTGGGAATATGGGATTGTGTGGGAAAATGGGGAAATGGGATTGTATGGGGAAGTGGGAATGTGGGGACATGTGAAATGGGAATGTGGGAATGTGTGGGGAAAGGGGAATGTGGAAGTGTGTGGGGAAATGGGAGTGTGGGAACATGTGGGGAAATGGAGATGTGGGAATGTGGGGGCAAATAGGGATATGGGAATGTACAGGGAAATGGGAATGTGGGAGCGTGTGGGGAAATGGGAAAATAGGAATGTGTGGAAATATGGAAATGTGTGGGGAAATGGAAATACAGATATGTGGAAAAATTGGAATATGAGGGGAAATTTGAATATGAGAAATACAGAAATGTACGGAGAAATAGGAAAATAAAAGCATAAAAATGTAGAATTATAGAAATAAATGTAGAAATACAGAAAACTCAATAGAAATGTAGGAGACCCCTAGAAAGAGGCACTCAGCTCCTCCTGCTGCCCTGGCATCTGGCACTGGGGTGGGACCTGGGCCGGTCTTCCTGCTCTCCAGTCCAGCCTCATTCCTGCAGGGACATGGCAGTGGAGCCACCACAGGGAAAAGGAATGGACTCAGTGTTTTGTTGCTCTGGCTGCAGGATCCCAGGGGGATCAGTGGATTAGGGAGCACAGGGAAGAGCTCCAGGATTGTGCTCTAGAGGGAGCATTTCACTGTTTTAAAACACACAGTTCCTGCTTAAACCTGCCCTCAGGATCTTCTGCCAGGCTGGGTCTTGTGGTCAGGAACAGACTTCTGGAAGTGGAGATGTCTTGCTTAGGGCTGGCTGGAGCTTGTGGGGGGCTTTGGCTGCTCCCAAGTGATCTTGAAGTGCTTGGATCTTCCAGTGTCTCCCAATTTCAGGAGTTTCTCAGTGCTGCTGACCTGCCCAGTGGTGGTTGAGGGTGGTGTGAGGGGTGTTGGAAGTACCATCCTTGGGACTGTTTGTTGTCCTGAGAGATTCCTGGGCAGTGAAGTTTTGTGATCTTTGTTTTGCAGTGGAAGGATCAACCAGAAGAGCCAAGATTGCCTGCAGTCCCCGTGTGGTGCCCGAGGTATCCCCCATGGTGATCATGAGCCAGGTGTACAAGCAGACCCTGGCCAAGAGCTCAGACACCTTGGTGGGGGCTCACGTGAGAATCCATCGCTGCAACGAGTCCTTCATCTATCTCCTGTCCCCTCTCCGGTGAGTTTGGTTCTCCTGGAATGCAGCTGAAGCCTTGGTTGACCAGGCCAGGAGGGACAGTGGGATCTGGGGGGCATCAGGAAGAGCTTTGCCAGCAGGTCAGGGAGGGAATCCTGCCTTTCTGCTCAGCCCCAGGAGGCAGATCTGCAGTGCTGGGCCCAGCTCTGAGCTCCTCAGGACAAGAAGGGCGAGGAGAGGGGCCAGTGGAGGCCACAGAGATGCTGAAGGGCCTGGAGCACCTCTGTGATCAGGAGAGACTGAGGGAGCTGGGGCTGGTTAGTCTGGAGAAGTCTGAGAGGGGATCTCATCAGTCCATACACATATCTCATTAATCCATACAAATACCCTCCTCTAAGAGGGGATCTCAACAGCATACAAATATCTCATTGGTCTGTACAAATACCTCAAATATCATACAAATATCTCATCTGATAGGGGATCTCATCAATTTCATTGATCCATACCAATATCCCATCTGAGATTGGATCCCATGAATCCATTTAAACACCCCCAAGGCAGGTGTCAGGATGGTGCCACACTCTTCCCAGTGGTGCCCAGCAACAGGATAAGTAGCATTGGCCATAAACTGAGCCAAAACAAGTTCCACCTCAACATGGGGAAGAACTTCCTTCCCTTGAGGGTGGCAGAGCACTGAAGCAGCTGCCCAGGGAGGGTGTGGAGTCTCCCTGTCTGGAGTCATCCCAAACCCACCTGGTTCCTGCATCACCTGCTCCAGAGGTCCCTTCCAACCCTGACTGTTCTGTGACTCTTTGACAGATCTGTGACCATCGAGAAGTGCCGGAACAGCACGTTTGTCCTGGGCCCTGTGGAGACATCTGTGCACGTGCAGAGCTGCGACAACGTCAAGGTCATGGTGGTTTGCCATCGCTTGTCCCTCTCCTCCACCACCGGCTGTACCTTCTACACCCTCACCCCGACGCAGCCCCTCATCCTCTCAGGCAACCAGGCCGTGAGCTTTGCCCCTTTCCACACCCATTACCCCATGCTGGAGGACCACATGGCCCACGTGGGCTTGGCCACTCTGCCCAACTACTGGGACAGCCCCATGCTGATGTGCAAGGACAGCGGGGACACGAGCGTGTTCCGCCTCCTGCCCCCCTCGGACCTGTACGCCTTCGTGGTGCCCTTTGAGATGGAAGGAGACACGAAGGAGACGCCGGGGGGGCTCCCGCCAGAGTACCAGGACGCGCTGAGCCGGCGGGAGCACGAGGTGCAGCTGTGGCAGCGTGGGGTCAAGGAGGCGGCGCTGACCAGGTGAGTGCTGAGCTCAGCCAGACACAGAGAGAGAGAGACAGAGAGAGACAGAGAGAGACAGAGAGAGACAGAGAGAGACAGAGAGAGACACAGAGAGAGACACAGAGAGACAGAGACAGAGAGAGAGAGACACAGAGAGAGAGAGAGAGAGACACAGAGAGAGAGAGAGAGAGACAGAGAGAGAGACGGAGAGAGAGACAGAGACACACAGAGAGAGAGAGAGAGAGAGACACAGAGAGAGAGAGAGACACACACAGAGAGAGAGAGAGACACACACACAGAGAGAGAGAGACACACAGAGAGAGAGAGAGACACAGAGAGAGAGAGACACACACACAGAGAGAGAGAGAGACACAGAGAGAGAGAGAGACACAGAGAGAGAGAGAGACACACAGAGAGAGAGAGAGACACAGAGAGAGAGAGAGACACAGAGAGAGAGAGAGACACAGAGAGAGAGAGAGACACACACAGAGAGAGAGAGACAGAGAGACACAGAGAGAGAGAGACAGAGAGACACAGAGAGAGAGAGAGAGAGAGACACAGAGAGAGAGAGAGAGAGAGACACAGAGAGAGAGACACAGAGAGAGAGAGAGACACAGAGAGAGAGAGAGAGACACAGAGAGAGAGAGACACACACACAGAGAGAGAGAGAGACACAGAGAGAGAGAGAGACACACAGAGAGAGAGACACACACACAGAGAGAGAGAGAGACACAGAGAGAGAGAGAGACACAGAGAGAGAGAGAGAGACACAGAGAGAGAGAGAGAGACACACACACAGAGAGAGAGAGAGACACAGAGAGAGAGAGAGACACACAGAGAGAGAGACACACACACAGAGAGAGAGAGAGACACAGAGAGAGAGAGAGACAGAGAGAGAGAGAGACACAGAGAGAGAGAGAGAGACACAGACACACAGAGAGAGAGACACACACAGACATACACACAGAGACACACACAGAGACATACACAGAGAGAGAGACATACACAAGAGAGACACACACACACAGAGACATACACAGAGAGAAACACACAGAGAGACACACACACAGAGACACACAGAGACACAGACACACACACACACACACAGACGCACAGAGAGACAGACACACACACACACACACACACAGACGCACAGAGAGACAGACGCCCACACGTGCACAGACGCCCACACGTGCACAGACGCCCACACGTGCACAGGCGCCCACGCACAGGCACACACACACAGACACACACAGACACACAGTCAGAGACACAGAGACACACACACACACATGCACAGGCACACACACACGCACACAGACTCACTCACAGACACACACACACACACACAGGGGCTGTTTGATGTGGGGCCAGAAAAATGCCCCAAGGGTGGGGTGGGGCGGCTCAGCCATGGCTGGTTCTGAGGCGTTAGTAATTAGCCATCCCGGCATCCTGGTTGGGAAAGGGAGAAGGGCAGCTCTCACAGTTGTGGCTCTGAGTCATGGAATTCTAGAATGGTTTGGATTGGAAGGGACCTCAAAGCCCACCATATTCCACCCCCTTCCACTAGACCAGGTTGCTCCAAGCCCTGTCCAGCCTGGCCTTGGACACTCCCAGGGATGGGGCAGCCACAGCTTCTCTGGGCAACCTGGGCCAGGGCCTGCCCACCCTCACGGGGAAGGGTTTCTTCCAATATCCCATCTAACCCTGCCCTCTGGCAGTGGGAAGCGCTGCCTCTTGTCCTGTCACTCCAGGCCTTTATCCAAAGTCCAAAGGGTTCAGCTCTCTTGGAGCCCCTTCAGGCTCTGGTAGGGGCTCTCAGATCTCCCTGGAGCCTTCTCTTTTCCAGGCTGAACACCCCCAGCATTCCCAGCCTGTCTCCAGAGCAGAGGGGCTCCAGCCCTCAGAGCATCTCTGTTGTCTCCTCAGACCCAGTTCCAGCAGCTCCACACCCTTGTTCTGTTGGGACCCCAGGGGTGGGGCAGCACTGCAGGGGGGGGTCTCACTGAGTAGAATGAAGGGGGAGAGTCCCCTCCCTCACCCCACGCTGCTCTAAAGGAGGTGCTTTCTCATGGCTGCATTTTCCCAGCTTGTGAGACTCCAGGGAAAGCATTCCTAGACCCTGCTGAGGGCTGAGGTGAGGGATCCACCCTGGCAGTGAGAGTTTATGACTCTGGGTGCTGCCCAGTGTCTCTGTTGTGCTGCCAGTGCTGGGGGCGAGGGCTGGGTGTGTGCCCTGAACCACAGCTCGGCCAGTACTGGCCTGCAGCTGCCTGGGGTCCCTCCCAGTCCATCCTTTCCCATGGGATTGAGGCTCTAGATCACTGTCCCATCCCTTGTTGAGGTGAGCTGGGAACGTGCCTGTGGATCATTGCAGAAAATCACTCCAGGGACAGGAGCTTTGAAAGTTCACTTGAGCAGATCCCATGGAATCCTCTACCAGCTTCCTTGGCAAGCACATTTTGGGGTTAAAAACCCCATTTCAAACATCCATTTATAAAGACTTTATAAGAACAAGTTTTGTTCCCTAAGCCGAGCTTAAGCTGTGTAGATTTTCCTTCCATTCTGTGCTCTGGTAACAGGGTGTAACTGGGTGCTGAAAGCAGAGATCTAGGAGGGGTTTATCCTGTGGGAAACATGGAATAGGAAAGCATCCCTTTGTGGCAAACACTTCCTCTTGTGGCTGGCTGGGGAATTCTGGCCCATTTGGTGGTTCCTGGGTTTAGAGGAGCTCCCTCCACTTCCCGTGTTCCTTTCTGAAATGCAGGTGCCTCTGCAGAGCAGGGAGGGGTGGGCAGTTTGAGAGAGCTCTAGACTGGGAGAGAGGAAGGATTCTGGGGCAGGATTTTGCTACAGGAGGAGGGTGGCAGGGCAGTTGTGACCCAGAGATGTAAAACCCTTCAAAACTCCCAGCCCTGAGTCAGCAAGAGCAGCAGAGAGCAAAGAGAGTGGAGTCATCCCTTGTGTCCATCAGCTCATCCAAGGTGCTCTCCCCTCCAGCCCTTGTCCTCCCAGGGCTGCTGATCCCACCCCAGGGTTTTGGGAAGGTATTTGGCCTGTCAGAACCTTCCTGGTAAAGAAATATGAGAAAATAAGGATGATGTGCTTAGATTTGCCATCCTGTCTCAGGAGGCAAGAGCTGACTCCTGGAGTGGCTTATTCCATAAAAGGGTGAAAACTGTGGCAAGTTGAGAAGCTTGTTGAAAAGAAACTGGACAGCTGACAGTGGAAAATGTCTCTTTGTCTCTTGCAGGCAGGGAAACAACCAGGGAGACAAGCAGGAAGCTTAGAGCAAGCAGGATATCAGGCTTGTAGAAAGGAGAAAGCCGCTGTGCTTGAGTGGGGAGGTGAAAGAGAATGCTGGGGCTAAGAAGACGTCTTTCAAGAAGTTGAAGTTGTCTGAATGAGGAAAGTGGGGCAAGAAAAGAATGTAAATCCTGCCAGGCTGAAAGTAAAACCCCCGTAAGACAGGAGCAGTAAGACAGCTTGAGGAGCAACTTGCAAAAGCATAAAATCCTGTTTATTCATTTCTGAGCGTATCAGACAGAAAGTCTTTCAGGGTCAGTAGCAGATCAAGGTAGAGAAAAAGCACTTGGAGAAGATAAATCCGTAAGGGAAGGAAGAAGTGGCTGCCTTTGTGTTTGCTGGGGAGGAATTTGGGTTAGTTTCTGTCCCAGAACCCTGTTTTTTAGGGAATGGCTCAAATGGGATCTGTGCAAAGAGCAGCCTTTGACTTGGGAAGGGGGTGGGTACATGGAGGACATAAAGGAGTAGAATCATGGAATGGCCTGGATTGGAAGGGACCTTATAAATCCAACCAGGTTCCACCCCCTGCCACAGGCAGGGACACCTTCCACCAGCCCAGGGTGCTCCAAGCCCTGTCCAACCTGGCTTTGGACACTCCCAGGGATGGGGCAGCCACAGCTTCCCTGGGCAACCTTTGCCAGGGCCTGCCCACCCTCCCAGCCAAAAATTCCTTCCCTATATCCCATCTATCCCTGCCCTCTAACAGTGGGAAAACATTCCCTCTTGTCCTGTCACTCCAGGCCCTTGGAAATAGTCTCCATGTTCTTGTCAGCTCCTTCAGGTGCTGAAAGGAAACAATTAGGTCACCCTGAAGCTTCCCCAGGATGAACAATCCCAATTCTCCCAGCCTTTCCTTGCAGCAGAGCTGCTCCATCCTTTTAATCATCTTGGTGGCCTCCTCTGGAGGTGGTTTCTTGCTTTTCCCAGTACAGGATGGGATCAGCACATCAGCTTAGGAATGGGTTCAAAGCAAACCCACAGAAAACCTCCAGAATATTGAAAAATGGTCATGTTTTATTGGTGTTCAGAAAGAAATTGTGTAAACTCATAGAAAAAGTCCAGCAAGGCCTGCTTAACACCTGTACCACCTTTGGCTTAAGAAATTCCAGGGGTGAGCTGATCCCAGAGGGCTGGGATGCTGTTCTGGAGATACTCTTGGGCATCTGAGCAGTGCCAGAGAGCCTGGGCTGTGGAACACTCTGTTACTGTTGGGCTTGTCAAAACCACCCCAAAAGTTAATTACCAGCAGCAGGAATTATTTGAGGAGGGTTTATAGGTACATTTTCCCCCAGATCTCCATCCTCTCTCTTCCAGGTGCTGTCAGGACAGAATTTGGAGTCCTCAGTGCTCAAACACTGGTTGCTGTTGTTTGTTTTCTCCCTTTTGAGGCACAGTATTTAATCTGTGCTCTGAGAGGAAAGTGGAGGCAGCCCAGTGGAGCTGGCTGGTTGTGCTGGTGGCATGGGGAGGTTTTTGTGGCTTCTCACACTCCACCAAGTTCTGCCTTTGGGGTTCATTATCACCATATTCTCTTGGTGAAAACATTCTCTCCTTGCTCAGGATGGTTCAGGAGCCAAGCCAGGCTCTTCCTGAAATATCTGGAGGCTTGTTTGGGTAGTGAAGGTGAGGCAGAAGTATAATGTAGTAAATAAATGTGGTTTTTCCACACTTCCCTGTTGGTGTTTTGGTTTCAGGGATCAGAGGAGAAGGTTCCAGATGTTGGTGGAAGACAAGTTCTACGAGTGGCTGGTGCAGACGGGGAACCGGCAGCAGCTGGACAGCCTGATCCCCCCTGCCACGGGCCCCAAGCAGGCAGCAGGATAACCCCCCATTCCTCAGCCCACAAGGAAAGGAAGGATGAGCAGAAGGCCTGTTCCTCCTGATTCTTCTCTGCCTGCAAGAACTGCCCCATGTTTGTGTGCACACAGCCAAGGCAGAGGGAGAACAAGTAGGAGGCTGTTCAGTAAATGTTCTCATCATAGCCTTGTGTTTGGTTTTAGTTCTTATTTTGCTGTCAAAACCCCTTTTCAGTGCAAATCTGCATCCTCAGCACCTGCCTTGTTGTGAAGTTTGCTCTGTTGGAGACACCTCTAAAGGCACATGGGCATGTTGCATTAGTGCAATGTAAAACTGGCTGGAATAGCTGCTCCTTCAAAGAAATTCTGTGTGTGGATGTCCATTTACCCACCTCACCTTTGTTAAAGAGAACTGGGGGAGCCTTTGGGTAGTTCTTGCCATGAGACTTGGGGTAGTTCTTACTTTGTAGTGCCTCTTCCCAAGCAGAAGTGTTTAGGAGCTGGAGAGCGGCCCTTTCTGCCATGGCATGTTTCAAACCATTAGAAAGTTGGTTTATTTTTTCTTTAGTCTTTGAATTCCTTTTTCTTTGCTAGTGTTGGGAGTAAAATCTGCTCCTATTTTGTTCCAGAGCTCAGGGAACAGGCAGCAATACTCCCAACCCAGTTCTCATTAAGACTTTGTGGCCATCCTGCCTGGACCTGCTGGATCCAACACCCAGCCTTGGACTGTCTGGCTGCCTTGGGATTCCTGCTCACTGCTGCCTTGCCAGGAATGTGCTGTAGTTATCCTGTTGGGGGCTGAGATGGCACTGGAGGATGCTGAATTGTGCCTTGTTGCAGAGCTGTCCTCATGGTTGTGTCCACGTGTGCAGGGATCCAGCACCCCAGGAATCCTGGGACAAAGCTGGATTCAGGACCTTGGGCATCACCTGCATTTCATGGGACAAACCAGCTGCACTGGTTTTATAAATGTGACAAAGAAGTGTTTGTTTTATTTGTTTTTTATCCAATGGGTTATTTAATATGAAGATGGCACTTAAGTGATGGGATTTTTATGGGATGAACTTTTGTAAGCTCTGGGATTTTATGGAATGAACTTTTGTACATGTGGTTGTGTTGTTTTGACAAGTGTCAATAAACCAGAGTTCTTGGATAAAGCTGGCACCTGTCCTAGGAGAGGGGTGTTACCTGTGCAGTGGGTTAGAGGGACACAACACCTTGAACCTTAATGAATGGGAACCAGTCAGTGAGAGAAAATCCTGATTTCTTGCCAGCCTTGGGGCTGAAGGGTTTGAAGGCAGCCCTGGCACAGGGTTTTGATACAGACACTGTTCCCACCTTCCATAAAGAATATCAGCTTGACTAAGCACCATTCTCCTGTGCTGATGGGACCTGTTCCAGGAGCTGTACTTGGAGCTGAGCACCTGAATAAACTCGGGAAACGGGGACAGGAACTGCATGGATGAGTGGAAGCAGCAGCTGGTGGTGCCTTGGGAAGAGCTCTCCAAGCTGAGAGCCAGAGGAAGGCACAGTGCTCTGTGTGCACAGCTTGAGAGTCCTCCTGAGGGTCTCCCTTGGCTCCTGGGCAGGTAGGTGAGGTGACTTTATTATATTTATTATATTTATGTGAGGTGAGTTTATTAGATTTAAAGGAGGAACGTGCAAAGTGATGACACTTATGGGTAGGACTTGGCTTGTGCTTGAACTGTGATCTTCACAAAACAGCATTTGGGTTAAAAAATGAATATATCCAAGTGGCCTCAGGGAGGGCAACAGCACTGGGGGGGCTGGGGGCACCTAAAATGGGAAGAGGAGCAGCTGCTGGGCATGTGTGCCCCGGGCTCTCGGATCTGCCCGCATTGAGCGGAGCTGCTGTTGCGAGAGTGCTTGTCCTGACAGATTTGAAAGAGGGGCTGCGTGTTTCGGGCGCTGCTGTGCCAAATTCGTGTCCCTTTGTCTCCCTAAGCCTTTGGGCTGGGGCACTGAATAGCTGCAGAGGTGGTTTTTCATCGTGCACTGGCGGGGGTGTGTGTGTGTGTGTGTCAGCCAGCGACCCTCGGCCTCGCGCTCCGCACCCGCAGCGTGGCTGGAGGGAAAGCGCCTTGGCTCCCACCTCAGGTGCTGGGGGGAGAGTTTGGGGTTGGATTTGTGACACCTGCAGATAAAATCAGGAATGTGAGCAGCATTCTTTACTATGGGATGTGTGGAATCGCTGGCTTTGGGGGTGTGTGGCCACACAGCTTTCTTTCCCTCTGTGGCAGGTGCTGTTTGGAGCTGTGGATAAAGCTTGAGGGTGTCCTGGGAGAACCTGCAGCCCCTTTGCTGCACAGATGTTTCCACTGAGAGCTCCCAGTGCAGTGCTGTGCTTTGCAAGCCTGTGGCATGTGCCCTGAGCACGTGTTTGTTATTCCTTAACCCCATCCTTCATTGCAGAGAAAAAATATTAGTATTATAATATTATAAATGTCATGTCCCCTCCTTACCAATGGGGATGGTCCCTTCGATCCAAGGAGGATTCCTTCTCCTTTGACAAGCTGGAGCCAAACTGCCCCCTGCCCTCCCAGCCTTGGCAGGGGGCTGCGTGTTTTGAGTGCATTTGGCAGAGTTTTGGTGTTCTGACTCAGCAGATGGTAACAAAGGGAGGATGGCGAAGCCTTCCTTTATTCCATAATCCTGTTTGCTTTTCTGGAAATGGGCTATAGCCTCAGAATCACTGACTCAATTTTTGGATCCCATTCTCATGACAAAGCGGCTGTCTGGTTTCAAACAAGCCCGTTATAAAAAGGGCACCTCAGCTCCTGGCTGTTTGTAACAGCTCCCCACGTTCCTCCGGCACAGGGCAGCTTGGCTGGGGAGGAAAATGTCCAGAGCTGGGACCAAGGTAAGTTGATTTGCAGTGTGGTCATGATTTTGGCTAAAAGCTCAGAATTTAGAAGGGATAAGTTGTGGAGAAACTTTGTTTTCTGTGTCCTGCTGACAGCTCTGTTGGCGTGTGGGCAAGAGGAGAAGCCTCAAATCCCTCCTCATGTGGAGGGGAGCCCCTCCCAAGTCTTTTCCCAGATTTTGGCTGGTTCCTCTGAGTGTGGCTCTGCCAGAGGATGGAGCTGAGCACAGTGACTGGCAAGGGGGCATTTGAAAATGGTTGTAAATCACCAGGACCTGATGCCTTGTGAGTTGGGAGCGGAGGGTGCTGTGCCAGCCGGGAATGTGACAAGCTGTGCTTGCAGAGCGGAGTCTCCTGGAAGGCTTCCTTGGGAGAACCTGGCTCCCACCACCAGTGGGACATCTGCCACATCTCCTTTAGCATGGTGGAGCAACAGAAAGACTCCTGAATGATGGCCACAGCACCAAAGGGAATAGCATTCCCTGAGGGATGTGAACCGGCCTTGGGATTCGGTGGGATCGGCAGGGATGGATTTAAACTGGAGAAAAAGGTAGACCAGGAAGTTTTGCTTCAGCTGCAGTGATGTGTCAGGTGGGATCCAGCTCTGGTGCTGTGATCCTCAGCCTGGAGTTGAGCAGAGCTGGTTGGTCACACAGACCTTGTTGCAGGGTTGGGACTGGGCAGGGAGAGGCAGCTGGGAAAGGGAAGGAGGGTGAGAACCTTGGAATGGTGGCCGGTTTCCCCTGTGGAATGACAAACACCTGTTAGGAAGCTGTGGGCAGGGTTTCTGAGTTTTGCTTTTGGGTTGGATTCCTTTAAACCTGTGGGGGCTGCAAGACCCACAGGGTGTGAGGGCAGAGTTGGTTTGCAGGCACTGGGCGATGCTGTGGAAGATCCAGATTCAGTCTCGGCTTCTCCACGCTCCTCTCAGCTCTGATCTTGGCCCAAGGCTTGGCTGTGAGTCTGTAGATCCAAGGAGGGTGTGCTGGTGGTTCTGTACAGTCTTTTTGTACCTGTGCCTATAAAAATTGCTGGGGAATTGTGACTGCTCCATCCTTGGAGAGCCTTGAGCACAGTGTGCCAAAAGCTGGGTCCCCTTGGAGTCTGCCACAGGGAATCCACGGATCATGTGCTGCTGAGGTGCAGCAGGATGTCCAGGATCTCAGATTTCTCTGTGCCATGCTCTTGTTTAGCACATTCCAGGGAGAAGAAGAGCACAAAGGAGAGAATTAAACACCATTTCCCACAACCCAGGCGAGTGCTCTGCCCTGGAAAGGGGTCACTGCTCACAGAGAAGGAAATGGGCACTCTGAGGTATTTTTTTAGGAGTTTCCTTCTAACAGAGCTGATGTTGGGAAGAAATATGTGATAAACTGACCCTGAGATGTGCTCAGTTGGTTAAAACTTGGTTGTAATAATGCCAGGGTTAGGGGTTCAATCCCCTGTGTGGGCCATTTACTTGAGTTGGACTCGATGATCCTTGGGGGTCCCTTCCAACTCAGAATGGTCTGGGATTCTGTGAACTGAGGTGAGGTGACAAAGGGAGTAAGAGTTTTATGGTCCCATAAGGAAGATCTGCTTTGGCAAATCTGGTACCAGCCAGGTAAGCCCAAAAAGGCAAGATTTGGGCAGGGAGAGGTTAAATGTAAGCAGAGCCCCTTGAGGGTTTTACTGAAGGAAGGTGATTGGCCTGGAAGAGAACCCACAAATCTAGAATTGAAATCTCTAATTCTGTCATTATTCTGTGGGTGAAGGTCTCTAATTCACCTGTCATTATTCTGTATGTGAAAACATCAACCTGCTCTGTTTGTGCCTGAATCTGTGAAGAAAGCTGGGAAGGAAAGGTCTGGAATGAGTGGAGGGTGTGTGCAAAGGGTTATGATGGAGGATGGGTGGGCAGGATTCCCCCTCTCCTTCAGTCTTCCCAGAATAAACCAGGGAGCAGCCCTTGGGAAGGTCACAGTTCTGTGGGAAAGGCCACACCTCTGGTGTGCTCTTGGAAAATGCCCTCCTGGGAACACACAAGGTGGCTTTGCCATGGTCAGGTTTGGTTGTGGTAGAATGGGTGGGGAAGGAACATCATTGAGTCCCAGAGTGGTTTGGGTTGGAAGGGTCCTCAAAGCCCATCCGGTTCCATCCCCAGCTCATCATCCCACCTTCCACTAGACCAGGTTCCTCCCAGCCCCATCCAACCTGGCCTTGAACTTCCATGGATCCTTCTGCCTGGAGACCAGACCCATGGTCTTAGAGATGTTGGGCAGAGCTCATCAACAATGCTGGACACTCAGTGCATGGCCAGGGGTGGGACTGGATCAGAGCTTGGGGAATGAGATTGGAAAGGGGGACAACTCATCAGCCATCCCAGCGGAGGAGGATGGCTGAGCTGGGAAGAGATGGATCCCTGCAGAGGGTTTCACTGGCATGCTGTGGCTTCCTTGCCCACTGGCTCCAGGAAGAGGCTGCCTGGTGGGCACTGATGCCAGACCTCAGGGATCAGGGCTTTTGGTGTTACCTCTGGGTCAGGCTGGCAGATTTTCCAGGGGATGCCTCAGGACAAAGACCCAGGAGCAGGATCTGGAAACTGGCAGGAGCAGAATCTGGCAAATAGCAGGGGATCTGGCAAATGGCAGGAGCAGGATCTGGCAAATGGCAGGAGCAGGATCTGGAAACTGGCAGGAGCAGGATCTGGAAACTGGCAGGAGCAGGATCTGGAAACTGGCAGGAGCAGGATCTGGCAAATGGCAGGAGCAGAATCTGGAAACTGGCAGGGGATCTGGAAAATGGCAGGAGCAGGATCTGGCAAATGGCAGGGGATCTGGAAACTGGCAGGAGCAGAATCTGGCAAATGGCAGGGGATCTGGAAAATGGCAGGAGCAGGATCTGGCAACTGGCAGGAGCAGGATCTGGAAACTGGCAGGGGATCTGGCAAATGGCAGGGGATCTGGCAAATGGCAGGAGCAGGATCTGGCAAATGGCAGGGGATCTGGCAAATGGCAGGGGATCTGGCAAATGGCAGGGGATCTGGCAAATGGCAGGAGCAGGATCTGGAAACTGGCAGAGGATCTGGCAAATGGCAGGGGATCTGGCAAATGGCAGGGGATCTGGAAACTGGCAGGAGCAGAATTTGGCAAATGGCAGGAGGTCCTGGCCATGCTGAACTGCCCAAGAATGGCAGTGGGGGGAAACAGGAACTGGGCATTTGGGTGCACTCCTTTCACAGCCTTTATTCCCTCCTGGAAAGGTGGTAGCAATTCCCAGCTCTCCATTGCAGGAAGGTGGGAAGAGCTTGCACAGAAGGGAGAGGTTGCTTTGTTTGTGCTGACTGCTTTGGACTGGGAGATTAAGAGGAAAATGTGAGGGAAATAACATTATCCCAATAAATGTCCACAAACAGGCCACAAAACTAATTCTCTGTCATGATCAGTCCTACTCCCAGATACCTGGCCAGGCTGGTGGGACACACTGACCAACCACCTCTAGGAAAACCGTGGCTGACTTAATTTTTAACACAAAATGAATGATTAAGAATAAAAAGTGAGGGACTTGTCCCTGACTGGGGTTGAAACCGTGACAATGAATGATATTTTTAACAGCAGAGATATTACCAGCAGCCAAAGCACCATGAGGGAAGTCCAGCCAGCCAGGAGCAAAAGGTGCTGGTGAATCTTAATCCTCAGGCTGTGGAAAAACCATGGGGAGAATGGATTGTGGAATGCTGGGTGTTTAAAACCCTGTGGCCAGAAGAAGTGTCTCTAGAACATCTGGTGTCATGAGCAAGTAAGGGATGTGTCAGGACAGACATGATGGTTCAGGAATTCTTATTGAAAAGAGCAGCTCTTGAATGATTTTCATCTGAGATGGCCTAAAAATGGGGCTGGAGAAAGGACTGGTCTGGTCCAGGGCTTGGCAATACCCTATGAAGGGATTTTTGAGGAAATTATGATGGGTGGGTGATGCCTTGGGTGTGAGGAATGGGATTTGCTCACCAGCTCTTTAGATCATTTCAAACCAGGTGATCAAATAGGGATAAAATGTCCCTAAGCAAAGTGCTTTGGGGTCAGCCTGGGACAGGAACAGCAACAGCTCTTGGGAAAGAAATGGGGTGGATTGGGAACGTGTCAGCTGTATCACAAACTTGCAGCAGAACAAGCCAACTGCAAACTCAGTCCTTGGTTGTCCAAAGATCTCTGGGACCCTCCATGTCCATGGAATGTTCCTTTGGTTTCTCTTGGGTGATGTCCAGCTTTTGGCAGTGAGTTTTGAGAAGCCAAATTGTGGGTTGTTAGAGCAGGAACAAAGAGAAGTCTTGACCTGGGAGAGGGAAAGAGACCTCACCACCCCCTTGTCAGTGAAGGTCTCACTGCAAACACAACAGAAAGGAAATCATGGAATCATTAAGGCTGGAAAAACCCTCTAAGGTCATCAAGTTCAACCATTAACCCAGTGCTGCCAGGGCCACCACTAACCCATGTCCCCAGAAATGCTGCTTTGTACAGTCCATGGACTTTTCATGGCTCCCTTGACTGTAATTTAGTAACTCCCAGTCTGGAGAAGATGGTAGGGAATTGTTTGAATAGTGTTTTTCTGGAAAAAGGACAGAAACTTCACCAAAGGAGCACTGGTTTGGACTGGGACAGGAGGAGGAGCTGGGAAAGGCAAGACATTGGTGGCAGTGGGTGTTGGGGCCAGGCTGGTGAATTGACTGCAGTTGGTCCTGGTCATGGTTGGGCTTGATGATTGTTATTGTCAAGGGTTTTCAGGTCTTTCATGCCATGATGAGGCTGGAATAGGGATGCTGGGATGAGGACCCTCCCCACTTCCCTTCCCCTGCTTGTTTCAGGTCACCTTCTATGAAGACAAGAACTTCCTGGGCCGTTACTACGAGTGTGACAGCGACTGCCCCGACTTCCACACCTACCTGAGCCGCTGCAACTCGATCCGTGTGGATGGAGGCACCTGGGTGGCCTACGAGAGACCAAACTATGCTGGGAACATGTATGTGCTGACCCATGGGGAGTACCCTGACTACCACCACTGGATGGGCCTCAACGACCGCCTGGGCTCCTGCAAGTACATCCAGATAGTGAGTGTCGGCTCTTCCCGAGGGCTGCTGGAATCTCTCTGGTCTGGAGGGCTTCACGTGCATGTGGGGGGCTCCCACCTTCCTGGGCACCCATGGAGAGGGGATTTGCTCCTCCAGGCCTGCTCTGGGAATGGCAAACTCTTTGGGGAGGGGAAGAGGGTAAATCTTTCCCACTCTGGACTGCAGTGGGGAAAAGCAGATCCCTCGGGATGTGGGTGGGTTTCCATAGGAACAGCAGCATGGTTTTGTCTGAGTGTTCCTTTAGGGACTCTTCCTTTAGGGACTTCAGTGTCCAGGCAGGTCACCCCAAGGTTTGCCTTTTCCCTGCTGTGCTGCCCACTGATCCAACTGATGGTGGGCACAAGGCCTGTGACAAGGGAGGTAGATTTTGTGGGAGAATTATTTTTTTGAGGGGCGGTTTGTTCCTCTCTAGAAAACCAAGATTCCTTTCTGATACAGAGAACTGAATCTCAGTGTCATCAAACCCCGCTGGCTATGGAGAGACCAGCCCCAGGAGCAGCCCTGGAGAGCCCAGGAGGGAGAGGGGATGCTTTGGAGCCCTCTTGGGCATGCTTGGAGCAGCCTGGTGTCTCCTGGTCTTAGGAGAGCACAGGGTGCCATCTATCTCCCTGCTGCAGCACAGGAACTTGTGGGGAGAAAGGAACAGAGGGAATGATCCTTTTGGGAAACCTCTGGGGAGAAGCAGCCTTTCAAACTGGGAGCAGGGATGGAGTGTGTGTTGGTGCTGTGGGACAGTGGGACAGACACTGGTGATCCATGTGCAGCCGACCTGGAGCACAGCCATGAATTCCCCCTGCATGGAGCAGCTCTCACAGCTGGAAAGGGTTTTGCTTTTCTGTCTGGGAGTCTTAACACCCCTCTGAGCCTGTTCTGGGTTTGAGCTGAGTCTAAATCCCTGTGCACAGGACAGGGAGGGTTCCCAGCCCCTTTGGAGCACTGATCTGGCATAAGGGACGGAGCCAAGACCCGTGGGAGATGTAACAGCCTCCCCCACCAGGATGAAATGTGGGAGCCTTATCCTACATATCCACCTGCTACCCGGCTTTCCCTCCAGGCCTGGGGGAGACCCCGCAGAGCTCGGCAAGGAGGGAGCGGGTTGGGCTGGGCGGGGGAAGGGGTGTCCAGGCAGCTGCACATTGAAAGCTGCCGCGGTGCCTTCGGGCAAGGCAGCGCTTCCAATCCCGGTGGGAAACACCGGCCCTGCTGCAGCGCAGCCCGGCTGGGGTCAGCAGCTCATTAAACTCCTCGCTGCCGGGGGAGCCGCGAAGGGAGTGGGTCCCTCCCTCCAGATGCTCACCCGCAGTGGCTCAAGAATTCCAGCCTGCCCGGGAGGGCGATCCCGGCACTGCTGCCGTCGCCTTATCCCTGCCCGCAGCTTCGAGGGGTTTCAGCTGGAGCTGCTCTGTGCTGGCTCGGTGCTTCTGTACCCTTTGCATGTCAAAATATACCCCAGCTGCCTCCCCTCTGAACTCCTGGGGTCTGCCATGGGCTGTTCAGCCCTGTCCTGATGTGCTGGGCGGTGGTTTGGACCTGATTTGAGCCTGACTGTGCCCCAGCTCTGCTCCCACGCCCTGGTGACCATCCGAGCCAGGACTTGTTGGTGCCTCCCTCCAGGTGCCCAGAGAAGCTGTGGCTGCCCCATCTCTGTAGGTGTTCAAGGCCAGGATGGACAGGGCTTGGAGCAACCTGGGCTGGTGAGAGGTGTCCCTGCCCATGACAGGGAGTTGGACTCGATGATTTTTTTGTCCCAAAGCATTCCATGACTTCCTCTCCCTTTTTTCCAGCCAAGCGGAGGCCGGGGCCACATCCAGGTGTTCGAGAAGGGCGATTTTGGCGGGCAGATGTTCGAAGCCACCGAAGACTGTCCTTCTGTGATGGATGAGTGGCACATGCGTGAGGTGCACGCCTGCAGGGTGCTGGAGGGCGTCTGGGTTTTCTACGAGCATCCCAATTACCGGGGCCGGCAGTACGTGCTGCCCAAGGGCGAATACCGCAAGCCCGTGGAGTGGGGAGCGGCCAGTCCCGCCGTCCAGTCCTTCCGAAGCATCTCCGAGTGAGGAGCGAGCCAGCCCGCTGACTGCGCTGCCACACCCCCCAATAAAGCAACTGAGTCGCTCAGCTCCTCCTTGTCCCTCCTTATTCCCGCGATCTGCGCGCGAGTTTCCTGCCCTGGGGCTGCTGGGGTGGAGCTGAGCCCTCTCTGAGCAAAGCACCCCCTGCCAGTCCCTGCTGTCTCTGTCTCCGCTGTCCTCCCCTTCTTCATGGAATCCTACAATAGACTGGGTTGGAAAAGCCCTCCGAGATCATCAAGTCCAACCCTTGGTCCAACTCCAGTCCCTTTACCAGATCATGGCACTCAGTGCCACGGCCAAGCTCAGTTGAAAAACCTCCAGGGATGGGGAATCCACCCCCTCTCTGGGCAGCCCATTCCAATCCCTGAGCACTCTCTCTGCAAAGAATTTCTTTCTGCTCTCCAACTTCAATTTCCCCTGGCAGAGCTTGAGCCCATCGTGCCCCCTTGTCCTATTGCTGAGTGCCTGGGAGAAGAGACCAACCCCCACCTGGCCAGAACTTCCCTTCAGGCAGTTCCCTTCCACACAGCCCATCCCTCCCCTCCCTCCCACTGCCCCACTCCAGGAAAGAGCCATCCCAAAGCTGGGGCTTGTGCTCCCGTGTTTGCCCTGTTGCTTCACTGGACTGGCCCACACAGCCGCAGCTTTCAGTGCTGGCTGTGGGTGGCTCCATCTGTCACGTCCCTGGGGAGCCCCTGCCTGCTCTGCTGCTGCTCCATGGTGGGCTGGGAGAAGGGATGAGGTTTTCATCCCTGCCACTTGCCCCCCTGGAGACCCTGGGCAGGGAGGAGATGTCCTGTTACTGGAGGAACTTGTCCCTCTGCTGCTGCATGGGGTGGTGGGACTGGGAAAAGGTGGAGATGGGAGGCAGGAATCCCAGATGGAGCAGAAGGGACAGACATAATCCCCATGGGGAATGCTGGAGAGCCTGGCAGCCAGTGTCAGGCACAGGATGTCCTTCGTAGGTGGAGCCAAGGGGTCCAGCTGCTTGAACTGGGCCTGAGCACTGCATGAAGGCAGGCAGCTGGAGGCAGGAGAGGGGAGGAGGCTGGATGTGGGACAGAGGCAGGGGATGCCTCTGACAGCTGCCCTGGGGTGGGAGGTGTGGGCTGGATGTGGGATAGAGGCAGGGAATGCCTCTGACAGCTGCCCTGGGTGGGAGGTGGGGGCTGGATGTGGGACAGAGGCAGGGAGTGCCTCTGACAGCTGTCCTGGGATGGGAGGTGTGGGCTGGATGTGGGATAGAGGCAGGGAATGCCTCTGACAGCTGTCCTGGGATGGGAGGTGTGGGCTGGATGTGGGATAGAGGCAGGGAATGCCTCTGACAGATGCCCTGGGGTGGGAGGTGGGGGCTGGATGTGGGACAGAGGCAGGGAATGCCTCTGACAGATGCCCTGGGGTGGGAGGTGGGGGCTGGATGTGGGACAGAGGCAGGGAATGCCTCTGACAGCTGCCCTGGGCTGGGAGGTGGGGGCTGGATGTGGGACAGAGGCAGGGGATGCCTCTGACAGCTGCCCTGGGATGGGAAGTGGCTGCTGGATTATCCTGAAGGGCAGGAAGATCTCCCTGGGCACCTGAGATGCGCAGGGAGCAGAAGGGGCTGTTGAGCTCCCAGTTAGCCCAGTGTGCCGCCAGGAGCATTCCGCTTTTCCCAGTGCTGCTGGATGTCAGGCTGGTCCCTCTCCCAGCCTCCCGTGCAGGAATAGCGGATGTCTGGGCACTCTCTCCCTGGGAACCCCGGGGACAGGCAGCCTGTTTGCATACGGAGCCCAGGGGCCTCGGGACAAGGACGCTGGATGTGGAAGCAGAGCCCTTCCAGCCACGCTCCGCAGTCTCTTCCCGGTTGATGTATGAGGTTATTACGGAGCAGGAGGTAGGTTAAGTGGTGCTCGTCAAACCACGGCGCTGCCACCCCCCGGGAACGGGAAGGGACTGCCAGGAGGAGCAACTCCAGCCCCCTGGACTTCCCGCAGCACAAAGGTGGGTTGAAGAGTCACCTTCCTCCCCCTCCTTCTGCTCTCACCCCCTCCCTCAGCCCCCCTGCCCCATTCCAGCCCTTCCCTGCAAAGGGCGGTGTGTCTTCTTCCCAAACTTCATCCCTCCTCCCACTCCTCCCCATCACGGATCAACAGGATGCAGATGATCTGGTGTTACAGTTGGGTCTCAGTGTGTTTTCCCCTCAAATATTTCTCCAGGACCAACCAACTCCCAGCTCCAGCTCCCCTTTTCCCGGTGGCCCTTGGCAAAGCTCTCCAAGCACCTCTGAGAGCAGCAGCTCGAGCACAGCCCAGCTCCTATTTGCTTTTCAGGGAGCCTGTTGCCATCCCTGTTTTGGGAGGAAACTCTGCAGGTCAGCATGCTCTGCCCAGGGCCTTTCCAGCCGTGTCCCACCCCGATTTTGGGGAATGCTCAGCTGGGCAGTGTGTTCCCCATCCTAATCCCTTGCAATGGGGTTTGTGGGTGCTGGTGCTGCAGTGGGAGGGTTTGGGGTACACCCACCCCAGAGCAGCAGAGAAGCCAGACCTGGATCTGCTTTACTCTTAAGGTAACATTTGCCCATGTCCTTCCCTTCGCTGCTGATCTACCCACCTCAAACCCACAGTTATCCCAACTCTTCTCTGTGCTCCTCCTCGTCCTCCCTGCTCTTGCCCTGGGGTGAACATCCCACTGTGCCCTCAACGTTGGCAGCAAACACAGTTAACAATAAAATATTCTACTTGGGTGAGGTTTTTTGATTATTATTTTGTAGTTTATTGTTATTCTAGATGACTTTTTCCATCGGGGCTCCCATGCCATGGCAGCACAGGGAGCAGGATGCCCATGGAGATGAGTGGGGAGCTCAGGCAGCCCAAGCCCAGCCTTGCTGATGCCGGTTTTTCCTTGACAGCTCATTTCCATTTCCCAGTATCAGGGGGTCTGCTCTGGTAATTGGCATGCAGATTGTGTCTGATGGGCCTGTTAGACACGAGCAAAGACTCTGCTGCTTGGAATAAGCCAACCCCAGGCTGATGGATGGGGTGTAGGGAGGTCATGGCAGGAGAGAATATCCAGATGCCCACACACACACCCCCCTACAAAATTACCCATTCCATGCCCTCCCCCCTTCCCTACTTTCTTTATCCAGCAAACTCTAATCTATCATATTTCTTTGAGACAAATTCTGCTCCATTTCTCTCTCTTTCCTTTTCTCCCTCTAAGGGAAATGTGATGGAACCTGCTCCTGGATTTAATAAGGAGATGGTGCAGCGTAGCAGGAATTAAAGTGGTGCCATGCCTTGTTAGCAGCTGGGGATCACATGGAGCTGCCCCAGATGTTAATTACACTTTGGGAATTAATTGGTATAAGGCATTCCATCACCTGTAATCCGGTGGGTGTGTGAGGACCTCTGGAAGCAGAGATGGCCAGGCTGTGACTGAGGGACACAGGCTTGGGAATCTTGAAGTCACCTTCATTTCCATCCCCTCAGTGCCCAAAGACCTGCTGTTACTTTTCCCTCTTTTTTTCCTGTGCTGCTCTTCTCCAAGCTTTTTCTCCAGCTGCTGGGGAGAAGCAGGTCCAGGTGGGATGGGTGAATGGGGGAGGTGGCACTGTGTTGAGGGAGGAAAAAATGTCCCTGTCAAAGCTGGTCATCCCCAGGGGATCTCAGGACACTCTGGTGTCCCTTTCCCCTGCTCCCTGACCCATCCTTGCTGGCTCATCCCTTCCCTCCAGCTCTGGGGACAGATGGGAGAGTCTCAATCTGCCCCCACAGCACCTCTGCTGAAATCCCCCCAGTTCTCAAAGGAAAATGCTCCCCAGTTTCTTCCCTCCCCTCTTCCACCTTGGATTCAGGCTGAAGAAATGCAGAAGCTGCTGAAAAGCTGAGAGAGGGACAGAAATGATATGCTTGGAAACGAAGACTATTCCTGTGAATGCTGCCAGTTTGTTCCTTTCCTGAGCTGGCTGGTGGTGACCCAGTGTGGGCCATGGTCATCTCTGGGATGGAGTGACACATCCTCGGGTTTCCTGCGTGGTCCCAAGTGGATACTCAGCTTTGCCCCCCAGAATTGCTGCCAGGTGCTGGTGGTGGCACCCAGAGCTCTCACCAGGCTGCTGTGACACAAACCAACCCACCCTGCTGTGTTTTCCCTCCTCTTCCAGTGTCCTCAGGGCTTTGTGGGTCTTCTCTTGGTGCTGCTGGTGCTCTTTGCTCTCGAGGCATCAGCAGCTCGAAGCACCTTGTTCTGCCAGCAAAGGGCATTAATGGGTGAGGCACAATGACCTTGGAAGGGCTCCCAAGGCGTGTGGATATGGCACTTTGAGGGGCAGATGTGGCAAAACAGGGCAATTCAAGGCTATTTCGGTAGGACTGAAAGAAAACCAATGTTTTCATAACTCCAAAATTAATGGATTTGGGGTTGGATGAAGGAGAAAGAGGAGATATTTAACCCTTTTCCTTAAACTTGTGTGATTTTGAGTCTTGATTTTAGGTTTAACGGGGACCTTGGCAGTGCTGGGGGCAACAGTTGGACTCAACCTTGGAGGGCTTTTCCAACCTAAACAATTCCATGATTCTATGATTTCATGATGCCATGATCCGATGATTCTGCCCTTCTGTGATTCCACAGTTTTGTGATTCCATGATTGTATGATTCCACCCTTCTGTGATGTCATGATCCCATGATTCTCTGATTCCACAATTCTGTGATTTCATGATTTGATAATTACAATTCCATGATTCTCTGATTCCACAATTCTGTGATTTCATGATTCCATGATTCTGTGAGTCCGTGATTCCATGACTCTGTGATTCCATGATTCTGCAATTCCAAGAGTCTGTGATTCAAGAATTCCATGATTTCATGATTCCATGATTTTATAACTCTGCAATTCCACGATTCAATGATTCCACAATTCTCTGATTCCATGATTTTATAATTACAATTCCACGATTCTCTGATTCCACAATTCTCTGATTCCATGATTTTATAATTCTGCAATTCCATGAGTCTATGATTCAAGAATTCCATGATTTCATGATTACATGATTTTATAATTCTGCAACTCCATGATTCAATGATTCAACAATTCTATGATTTCATTCCATGATTTTATAATTCTGCAATTCCATGATTCTCTGAGTCCACAATTCTCTGATTCCATGATTTTATAATTCCAATTCCATGATTCTCTGATCCCTTGGTTCTGTGATTTATGATTCTCTGATTTCCTTATTCCATGATTCTGTCCTTCCATGATTCCATGACTAAGGGCAACACTCCGTTGCCACCTGGTTCCCTTCAGATCCTGTGTTTTCCTTGAATCCAAAGCCCCCAATTCAGGAATTCAGCCCCCACCTCACCCCCCACCTGGGCAGTCTGAAGGTCCTCCCAAGTCACTCCAACCCCTACCTTGGTTTTGGCCCTGTGGCCCTTCCAGATATCCTGTTTTCCTCTGGTTTAGGTGCATTCCCTGTTGGCCCCCACTGAGAGGCAAACCTTGCACGGAGCAAAAGTTCCAGGATGTCCAGGACAAGCTCCTTCCATCCTGAGCTCGTGGGAAAAGTCTGGCCCAGTTCTGGAGCTTGTTTTTATCTCACGCACACTCAGGTCAAGGGGAGGGAAGGGAAGGAGAGGAGGCACCTCTGAAAGAGAAAAGAGACCAAAAAAAACCCCCAGTTTTGTGAAATTTTCCAATACTGCTTTGCAAAGTGCTGTTTGCTCGGCAGGGCCATGGAACAGCATAAAGTTCTAGGACAAATTGTCAGGTAATTATAGAAACGAGTGTACCATGAGTTAAAGTCATACCTTAAACTAAGCCAGACATTTCAACAGGATGAAATGATAAAGATCCAGGAGTTTTAGGAGTTAGAGCCAAGGGTTTACAAGTCTGACGGGTCATGTCACTGAACAAAGAAAAGGCAAAAGTCCAACAGTGATGAAGACGCTTCAAGACCACCCCGAGGGATGAAGTCAGGAGAGCACCACCCAAATCCGAAGCCAAAAGAAAAGCTCCGCCCAAGATTCCGCCCAGTCATTAATATGGAAATTGCAGGTGTTAACCATGGACTTAAGACTATAAAATAGCTTATTTCCCACAAACAAGTCAGGCAAGTTTTTGCCCAGTATGAACTGTCTTTGCCTCCAACGTTGTCAATAAATACCTTTGCTACTATTAGAATCCAAAACTTTCTCTTAGCCGTTATTTTTGCGGCGTTTTTGCTTATCAAGCTCCCAGGACTCCGTCCCTCCCTTTGCCAGCGCCCAGCAGAGGGCAATAGAAGCAAATGGAAGAGAAGAGGGATGTGCGAGAGGAGCAGATTCCAGGCCGGAGCGACCTGGAAGCAGAGGGATGTGCAGAAGGATGTGCAGGCAGAGGGATGTGCAGGAGGATGTGCAGGCAGAGGGATGTGCGAGTGTGTGCCCGGCAGAGGGATGTGCAGGAGGATGTGCCCGGCAGAGGGATGTGCAGAAGGATGTGCAGGCAGAGGGATGTGCGAGTGTGTGCCCGGCAGAGGGATGTGTAGGAGGATGTGCAGGCAGAGGGATGTGCAGGAGGATGTGCAGGAGGCTGTGCAGGCAGAGGGATGTGCGAGTGTGTACCCGGCAGAGGGATGTGCAGAAGGATGTGCAGGCAGAGGGATGTGCAGGAGGATGTGCAGGCAGAGGGATGTGCAGGAGGATGTGCAGGCAGAGGGATGTGTGAGTGTGTGCCCGGCAGAGGGATGTGCAGGAGGATGTGCAGGCAGAGGGATGTGCAGGCAAAGGGATGTGCAGGAGGATGTGCAGGCAGAGGGATGTGCGAGTGTGTACCCGGAACGCCGGGCAGGGAGCTGTGCTGGAGAAGGAGGTCGGAGCAAAACAGAGCAATTCAAAGCTATTTTTGTAGCAGTTAAAGTAAAACGATGCTCTCCTCACTCCGAAATTATTCTCTTTGGGGTTGAATGGAGAGGGAAGGGGAAATATTTAACCCTTTTGGTTTTAGGCCAGCGTTTATGGAACGTGCTGCATGACTGAGCACCTTCAGTGGATGGTGCAGGGAGGAAAGGCTTGGAGAGTCCCCAGCCTCGATTATATTCCACCTGGTTAATTGTGTGACAGAGCCCAGCTCAGTTTCTGGGGCTCTTTCTGCATGCTCTGATCTCCCAGAAGTCAAATTCCACCACAGCCACACGTGCCTGGTGGAAACACCGGGAAAGATTTGGGCACAGCATCCCTTCCACCTGCCCACTGCTGGACCAGCTCGGGCAGGAGCCTCTGCCCTGTTGGAGTCACTGCTCCCTGCAAGCTCCTGCCTGGCCTGGCAGGTATTCCCAGCTGGATTTCCTACAGGGTTTTCTCCCTATGCTTTTCAAGCCCTTTTTTGTTTGTTTCCTTTTTCTCTTTTTTTTTTTGTTGTTGTTGTTGTGTGTTTGTTTTGTTTGTGTTTTTTTTGTGTGTGGATTTTTTGTTGTTTTGTTTCTTTTCTTTTCTTTTTTTTTTTATTTAGTTTTTGTTGTTGCAAACTGCCTGGAATCACAGAGGGATGTTTTAGCCAGGAAAGCTCCCCCATGGCAGGAGTGTGATCCTGAGCTGCTCTCACAGCAAGGACAGGACACTGCAGGGAAGAAGCCTCACCTGGCAGGATTTCCACTTGACACCTGGTCTTTTTTTGGGGAAAACCAGCAATTCTTTGAAAAGCTCCCTGTGACAGGGAGCTGTGGGTGGCAGGGAGCCGCTCCCTGCCTGGCTGCAGGATGCCCAGGAGGGATGGATGCCCCAGCAAACAGCTGGGGAGGGTTATTTGGGCAGAGCCCACCGTGGTACTGCTGATGAGCTGCGGGGCTCAGGGAAAAACACGTTTTTTGGGGAGTCGGGGCAGGATTTTGTTGAGATGCTCCTTCTCGGAGAGGGCACAAGCGGGCTCTGGTCTGAAAGGAGAAGAAGGAAGGGGCTCCACCACCTTTCTCTGCGGAGCTGAGCCAGGCGCGGCGCAATCTCCCCATCTCGGCGTTATCTCCCCATCTGCCTCCCCTCCCGCCGCGCTTCCAGATGTTCCTTATCTCGTCTCACCTTCCCGCAGAGCCGGCGCGCTGGGGGCAGGGCAGGCTGCCCACACCCTCCACCTGCGCCGTGCCCGGCTCTTATCAGCCTGCGGGGGCTGTGACTGAGCCCCCGGCTCAAAGTCAAACGGATTTCTGGCAGGGCGGGCGCGGAGAAGGTCGGGCGGTGGCGGGGACGGGGACGGGGACAGGGACAGGGACAGGGACAGGGACAGGGACAGGGACAGGGACAGGGATAGGGATAGGGATAGGGATAGGGATAGGGATAGGGATAGGGATAGGGACGGGGATGGGGATAGGGATGGGGATAGGGATAGGGATGGGGATGGGGATGGGAACGGGGATAGGGATAGGGATGGGGATAGGGATAGGGATAGGGATGGGGATAGGGATAGGGATAGGGATGGGGATAGGGATAGGGATAGGGATAGGGATAGGGATAGGGATAGGGATTAGGATGGGGATGGGGATGGGGATGGGGACGGGGACGGGGACAGGGATAGGGATGGGAATGGGGACGGGGACGGGGATAGGGATGGGGATAGGGATAGGGATAGGGATGAGGATGGGAATGGGGATGGGGATAGGGATGAGGATGGGGATGGGGATAGGGATGAGGATGGGAATGGGGATAGGGATGAGGATGGGAATGGGGATGGGGATGGGGATAGGGCTGGGGCTGGGGATAGGGATAGGGATAGGGATAGGGATGAGGATGGGAATGGGGATAGGGATAGGAATGGGGCTGGGGCTGGGGATAGGGATAGGGATAGGGATAGGGCTGGGGCTGGGGATGAGGATGGGGCTGGGGCTGGGGCTGGGGCTGGGGGTGGGGATAGGGATAGGGATGGGGATGGAGATGGGGATGGGGATGGGGACACGGACACGGACACGGGACGGGACCCCGCTGTCCTCCCACGACCATCCCTCGGGTAGCGCCTTCTCCCCGTTTATTCTCCAACATTATCAATTACATTGGGATTATTATTCCTCATTGAAGCCCAAGTGAGCCGCAGACAGCTATTTCCTAATGGGGAAACGTTACAGGCAACTTATTAGCGAACAATGCGTCATTAAGGGGGGAGAGCTTCAAAGGCTCCTGAACGCGTTTCAAAGGACACGGCGCGGGAGCGGCTCCTGCCATCGCGTATCTGGGGGACATGGGCGAAATTGGTGACAAGGAATAGACCGGGCCCAATGTAATTAACTAATTCTCGATCAAAGGGGTTTTAGAACTGAATGGTCAGGGAATTCAATTATGGGCTTCCTAATGAAGCACTCGGTGCCAAGGCAGGGGGATGTTTTCTCCTGGAACAGCGGGGCTGAGGATCAGGGGTAGGATTTCCAGCGAGGTTTGGGGAGAGAAGCACCAGGAAAAGTCATCCCGGGTGGGTCTGGCGCCGGCAGACCGTGATTGCAGGATGAGGGAATCGCAGGATGGTTTGGGTTGGAAGGGACATTAAAGCTCAACTCATTCCACCCCCTGTCGTGGGCAGGAACATCTCCACCAGACCGCATTGCTCTGAGCTCCATCTGCGCTGCCCAGGGAACCACCACCCAGGTCCCTTGGGATGACCATCTGTCCTGGAGAGGTCCATGTGCTGGGACATGTCCCCCCTCCCTCTGAGCTTTGGCAGACCCACAGCTCTGCTGTAGCCAGAGCTGGTGGAAAGGCTGGGGAGATGCAGCAGGATGGACTCAGGAATCTCCTGATCCCTTCCCTGGAAAACCTGGACAAGGGAGACTTTCTCCTCTGCTGCCTGAATCCAACCTCTGGCAAAACTAACATCGTTCTCTATTTATGAAAGAACATCTTCTAGTCCTCCACTAGTTTTCTCTTACTACAGAAAGTTGGTTTGCTCACTTTACAAAGGGAAATGTATTATGAATTTTCCCTTCATTCTCCTCCTTTTTTTTTGCCCCGTTTAACAACCGATTTCTGTGTTGCATGAAAGTTACACAGTTCTTTAGATGCGTTTGCTATTTTATTTTCTTTCATTCAAAAATATGTCAGTAATCTTTTTGTTAACATGAAAGATAAAGGATTAGTAATGCAAGATGCAGTTTTCTTGTAACCTTCTTGAAAGCAGACTATAGTTTCTTATCTGGCTCTAACATTCATTTTCCTGAAATGAAAAAAAAAAAGGAGAAAAAAAAGAAAAAGGACTTCTTAAAATGAAATAAACTCTATTGGATTCAGACGAGCAGCACTAGCAGAGGAATTTATTGCAGCTGGCAGAGTGGAGGAGCTGCACTGAACTCATTCAGCTGCAGCAGGGGGGACCTTCCCAAGGAAACAGGGAATAGGCACATGGAAAAGGCAGCTCAGCAAAGAGAAGCCTCTACAGAATCATGGAGTTGGTTGGGTTGGAAAAGCCCTTTAAGGTCATTGAGTCCAGAGGATACAGAATATGGAACCACTAAGGCTGGAAAAGCCCTTTAAGGTCATTGAGTCCAGAGGATACAGAAGATGGAACCACTAAGGTTGGAAAAGCCCTTTAAGGTCATTGAGTCCAGAGGATACAGAATATGGAACCACTAAGGTTGGAAAAGCCTTTTAAGGTCATTGAGTCCAGAGGATACAGAATATGGAACCACTAAGGTTGGGAAAGCCCTTTAAGGTCCTCAAGTCCAGAGGATACAGAATATGGAACCACTAAGGTTGGAAAAGCCCTCTAAGACTGTTTGCCCAGCACTGCCCAGGCCACCACTGACCCCTGTCCCCAAGTGCCACATCCACACAGCTTTGAAATCCCTCCAGGGGTGGGGACTCCACCTCTGCCCTGGACAGCTCTGCTGGGGATACACAACCCTTTCCATGAAGAAATTTTCCCTAATATCCATTCTAAACTTCCCCTGGTACAACTAGAGGCTGTTTCTTCTCGTCCTGCCAAGACCAAAGCTTGGGTTGATATCATGTCATATCCCAAGATGTGCCTGTCTGGGTGGCTTCAGCAGCTGTGATGTTTCCTTGGACACATCCAGGATGCCCCAGGCTGGAGGTGGACCACCATTTCCTGCACTTAGTGCTTGCTCATTGAAGATGGACAGAGGAGCTGCCAGAGAAGCTGTGGAAGCTTCTCCTCCATGGAAGTGTCCAAGGCCAGGTTGGATGGAGCTTGGAGCAACCTGGTTGTCCTGGCTACAGCAGCCAGGACCAGCTTATCACTGTGTGGGTGTGACCAAAGCTGTGTGTTCTACACCCTCTGTGGCATTTCCCATGGACTGTTCCCAATGGCCCATTGGCAGCAGCTGCCCAGGGCACAGCTGAGCCCTCAGGCTGGGAGCTGGCTGGGAAAGAAGCCTGGCAGACAGAGGAGTGTTTGTGTCCCCACACCAGTGACTCAGCTGTGGTAACTCCCCTCTGGGGAGGCATCAGCACCTTCACCCCCAGCCTGAGGGGCCATGTCTGCTCCTGGGCATGTGGGACTGGCACAACAGGCAGCTGCAACGACCCAGACCATCAAAGATTCCAAATTATCCCATGACTCACAGAGTTAAATCACCCATTGTGGAATTCCCACCCTGGGGGAGGTACTGGGTGCTCCCACCTGAACCTGAGCATGGATAACCTTGGGGATTTGGGACTTCTGGTACCACTGGTGGGATCCAGAGGAGGACCAGAACCTCAACAGGACTGTGACTGCCACTCTCAACCAGACTGTGACATCACCCTCACCAACAGGTTTGCCTTTCCTTTTACTTTGCACTCAGGGGGCCCACCTGGGGCTCAGCACAGGGGCTGATGAACCCCATTCTGTTTGTGCCCCAGGGGGCTGGGTTATACTTCTGTTTTTCGTGGGTTAAACCCAATTTTTCTCTGTATCTTTGTATTTATTGTCATCTTTCTATTAAATTGTAAGTCTGACTTACAACCTCTCATGAGTCAGGTTCATTTCTCCCACTGGTTTACCTTCAAACCACCACACTGGTTTAGTGGAAGCCCAGGAGCTTAAAGGTCCCTTCCAACCAGAACCATTCCATAATTCTAAAATCTTCTGCTCATGGCTCATGAGCAAACAGGGATTTGCAGCACTGGCAGCTCCTGGGAATTTTTCTGAGTGATGTTGGCTCTCCAGGAGGTCCCACCTTGCACCACCCCACCTGTCTTGGCTCAGTTTTCCCTCCTCCTGGGACAGGCTGTTTTGGGTTTTGCAACCTGGTGAAGTCAGGCAGGGAGAAAAGGACATGGAAAAACACCAGGGAGGGGGGAAAGGGAGATGGGGACAGCACAAGGGGCTTCCAGGGACCAGCAGATCTCCGAGCTGGAGCAAACAGCTTAATTTTCATGGAATGGTTTGGGTGGAAAAGGACCTTAAAGATCATCTGACTCCAAGTCTGATGGAGTTGATTTCTCTGTAGATGCAGAGGGTGGAAGCAAACCAAGGGTGAGCAGGGGCTGGTTTTCACAGCACCAAAATCCTCCAGTCAAAAAACCCCAAAACAGCAGGCAGGGAGTGCTGTAACCCAGGGGAGAGGGGGCCATGTGGGCACACTGGGTGCCCCCCTGCCCTGCCCTGCCCACCCTGCTGCTGTGCCAGCCACCCTCCCTCACCTGCCCAACAGCTCCTCAGGGGTTCAATCCTTATATAACATGCTGGATTTCTGTGGCAATTAACTAATGAGTCCCCAGCACCTAAAACAAAGGACTTTCCCCCCATCAGGTGGATTTGGTCAATATGGAGTTGGCCTGACAGGGAGCAAGTTTGTTTTGCTCAGGAGAAACTCGATATTTTCACTTGCAGGGGGAGAATAATCATTTCTGTTGCACAGGCCGTGGATTTCAGGGCTCCACAATTAAATAAAATAAAGCAGAGCACCATCCTTTGGGCTGAAATTTTTGCCAGCAGTGTTTCATGGATCTCTTGTCCTGTGCTAAGAGATCTGTGGTTTCATTTGAGGAAAAAGTGTGTTTTCCTATCAAAGGAGCCCCCCCCTGCACTGACCCAGCCTTCCCTTCCCCACTCCCTGCCCCAGCACACCTGGTATTTTAATATTTCATATATTTCCTAAGCTTTTATGCTTCTAAAAGAGAAGTGAATTTGTGGAGAGTTGAGCTCTCCAGAGCTGCACTTCAGAGCTGGGAAGTAATTCAGGGTGAAGCCTGTATTAATCTCAGGTGAGAGAGATATTTAAATTCAGGCTACCAGTGTGAATATAAAATGGGGATCTCTTTACAAAAAATTTCAAATTGTAATATGCAAAGGCTTAAAGAAAAGAAACCCCAAGGGAACAGCTTTCTCCTAGAACATTTTGTTCCAACCATCATCTCTTTACCTTTATTTTTTTATTTAAAAAACCCTCCCTTTGCCATTTTGTATTTTTAAATGAAATCTTTCAGTTTTTAAAATGAAATTCTTTATTGCTGGCAGAGGGTGATGGGAAGGGGGGACAGGATGGAAGTGCTTGGCTGTAAAAAATGTGCATGGACCAAATTTTAGCTGGAGCAGGAGGAACAGTGACTGCTGGGAAAACAAATCCCACTTTGGTTGGCTCTTTGTGTGCCAAGGAATGCGGGGCCACCTCCCTGCTTGGAGGTGCCACCTGAACTTTGGTTTTGGGGAGAAATCCCTGCTTGGAATGTGGGGCCTGCTTGGAGGTGCCACCTGAACTTTGGTTTTGGGCAGAAATCTCTGCTTGGAATGTGGGGCCACCTCCCTGCTTGGAGATGCCACCTGAACTTTGTTTTTGGGGAGAAATCTCTGCTTGGAATGTGGGGCCTGCTTGGAGGTGCCACCTGAACCTTGTTTTTTGGGGAGAAATCTCTGCTTGGAATGTGGGGCCACCTCCCTGCTTGGAGGTGCCACCTGAACTTTGTTTTTGGAGAGAAATCTCTGCTTGGAGGGAGGACAGAAGCAGAACAATCATGTCCAGAGACAGCCCTGGGATGAACTGCTCCATCCCCATCAATTCCTGGTGCCCACTCAACCTTCTCCTTCCAAGCAGATCAATTTCTATGATCAATTTATGATCCTGGGCAGCAAAAAAAGTTCTTGGAGTGTGTTTTTGGTGGGGTGGGGATCAGCTTGTGGATGTGTGTGCTGGGAGTAATGAGCCAATACATCCCAAATCCCAGGGAACCACCCCCGGGAGAGCCCTGTATTTGCATCCATGACAAACTCCTCAGGCTGCAACCAGCTCCCAGGTCAGGAGAACTGGTGACAGATGACATGCTATTATCAGCTCTGTCAATTAATTAAATTATACATTATGCTTATGAGGGTGATAGACTGAGCCAGTCTAGATTAAGCGTCGCAATTAAGCCTTTAATTTCTATTTAGTAAGTAAGTTATTATATGTTAATAAAAGATCAATTAGTTGCTAAAAGGGCATTGATCCAGGTACAAAGAGGGTGTCAGGAGCACGTCAAGCTGGCACAGAAGGGACTGGGGGATTGTGTGCACAACACGTGTACAATTAGGGTTTTAGTGTGGAAAAGCTGCACTGGGCAGAGGGGCATCCAGGTGGGGTTGGGCAGGAAATCTGGCTCTGCCCGGGCTGCCAGGGATGGGACAACCAGGACAGAGCCAGTCACAGAATCACAGACTGGTTTGGGTTGGAAGGGACCTTAAAGCTCACCCAGTCCCACCCCCTGCCATGGGCAGGGACACCTCCCACCAGCCCAGGTTGCTCCAAGCCCTGTCCCACCTGGCCTTGGACACTCCCAGGGATGGGGCAGCCACAGCTTCTCTGGGCACCTGTGCCAGGGCCTGCCCACCCTCCCAGCCAGGAATTCCTTTCAATATCCCATCTAACCCTGCCCTCTGGCAATGGGAAGCCATTCCCTGTGTCCTGTCCCTCCATCCCTTGTCCCCAGTCCCTCTCCAGCTCTCCTGGAGGCCCTTCAGGCACTGGAAGGGGCTCTCAGGTCTCTCTGGAGCTTCTCCTCTCCAGGTGACCCCCCCAGCTCTCTCTCCTTCGGTCTCAGTGGGGACAGGCTGTTCTTTCTCCCATATGGGATCACCTCGAGGAAGGACCTTCCACCAAAATTATCTCCAAACCAGCTGTTTTCCTGCTTCCTCCTCCACAACTTGGCATCCCGGTGCCTTTCCACGTGCCCCACGCACCTCCCACCAGGACCCCCTTCCTCCAACCGCTCATTCCCACCGGGAAATTTGGGGGGAACTGCAGGAGCCGCGGCTGAGCTTCCAGCGGGAGCGTCGGGAAGCGCTGGAAGCTCCTGCAAGATTCCAGCTGAATATGGATGACATCATTATACGGGTGATCCTTTCAGCAACAGCGAGCCGGGGTTTAAAGTAGCGACCTACAGCATACAAATGATGGGTTTAAAGGAAATAAAAAAAGAGATGATTTGAATAGCAGACATTTAGAGAAGAAAAGCTTTCCCCCCTCCCTCCCTCCCCATCTTTAATATCTTCCGACGGGGCAGGCGCTGTGCATCGGAAAAGAAATTAAAACACTCCTCCTAAATACACTCCAGGCAGGAACAATGGCAAAGTTAAGAAGGTTACGAGACTTAGTTGTCCCAGCAACATGTCATCAAGTTGAAATGAGCAGGAAACACAGATAACGGAGAGGAGGAGGAGGGGGAGAGGGAGGAGGAGAATAAAACCACAGGAGGAAAAATGCCAAGAGAGAGAGAGAGGAAGAAAAGGGAAACCCCTTTTTATTTGCTGTTTCGTTAGGATGAATCTGATTTTATAGTCTCTAAAAGAGGCTAAAATATAATCTCCTTTTGTGTGTTAGGAAAACGTGTCATCAGCAATTCTTGTGTGCACCGCAGCAATAGTCGGAAAATTAGCAGGGATATTCAAGGCTGGCTACAAAGAAAAACAAACAGAAGACTCAACGTTTCCAGCCCCAGCTGTCATTTAAGAGCGTTTTCAACTTTTAGTCACCTTTTTGATTGTCCCTGATGGTTTGTCTCCGCTGCAGCAGCAGAACTGGGAGTTTCAAAAGGGAGACAAAGCAGAGGAGGAGGTTTGGGATGTGGCTCCAAGTGGCTGGTGAGCTCAGAGCTCTCTCAAACCTTCCAGCATGGGAGTTTTTTGGGCTTAGTGATGTGTGTGGGCGTAGGGAGAAAGCACATGTGGTGCAATCTCTGGCAGAGGATGGAGGAATGGAGAAGAAAGAGAAATGAGAGGCTCATCTGAGCCAAACCCCCAGATCTGCCTCAGACATGGGCTAGTCATCCTTATTCCAGGTGCCAACCCAATGCCAGGGCTCTGTGGCACATCCACTCCACTTTGCTTCCCTTCTGCAGGAGCAACCCCAAGTGTCATGGGAGCCTGCAGGTGTTGGTGGACATCTCTCCAACGCCTCGTGGTGCTCCTCAGTGCCTCCTCTGCCACGTGTGCTGGTTTGGGGATGCTCAAGAAGGACACATGTTGACTTCATGTTGGCTTCTCCCCCTGGATGTGTCCAAGGCCAGGTTGGACAGGGCTTGGAGCAACCTGGGACAGTGGAAGGTGTCCTTGCCCATGGCAGGGGTTGGGACTGGATGGGTTTTAAGGTCTCTTCCAACATAAATCATTCCATGATTCTGTGATACCGAGGTTTGAGTCCTGACTAGAGTCACAAGGCAAAACTTTAATTAAAACAATAATTAATCATTCAGCCAAGTGTTTGCTGCAGGAGGTTTGAGGTGCTTTCTCTGCTCCCAAACAGAGGCCATGGGAGTGGTTGGCACCTCGTTTGGTTCCAAGGGAATATCGATACTGGGAGAAATGGGGCTGAACTGGGAGAAACTCGAGCTGATTGCAGGAACCAGTTCCTGGGGGCAGAATGAGGAGGCTGGGAAGGAGCCCCTGTAGGAGCTCTGATTGCAGCACCCCCCAGACTCCACCCTTCCTGGAGAGGAGCTTTATGCTGGGTGATGGAGAGGGTAAAGCACCACCATGGGGGAGAATGGCCTTGATGATTCCAGAGAGCCTTTCCAGCTCTGGGCCCCTAAAGTGGAGTGGGGAACCCAATTTCATGCACTTCTTATAAAAATCTTCACCCACTGTTTTGTGTATGGACCCCCAAACTCCTGAGACCCCCAAGTCCCTCAGTACCTCCAAAACCTCAGTGCTGTGTCTTAGTTTGCTCCATGCTGAGATATTTTCGGTGCTTGTATGACACAAAACCACCCAAAACTATTCTGCTTTCTGATAAAATCTCTCCTCTCTCCTTCCCACCCTTTTCTTGCACTGAAATATTTATTTGTTCTGCTGGTTTTTTTTCCCCTCCAAGTTTTAATTGTCTCTTGCTGTGGCTTCTTGTCGTGGATTATATTTTAAAGCAAGACTTGGTTTAGTTAATTGATGGGGAGCTTTGCCTGTGAGGATTCCATAATCCTTGGCATTTTATCTTTGCAATAATTGCTGTGTTTGTGATTATTTCAAAGGGCTAAGGAAAAACAGACAACAAGGAAACAAGCTCATCCACTCCTATTTTGCAGCTTCTCCAGGCACCTGGGTGGGCTCCTCCTCCACAAGATGTTCCCTGTGCAGCATTGGGAAGGAAACCCAGGCAATAGGGGGAGGTGCTGGGGGTCTGGTGCAGACAGAGCAGTGTCCTGAGGATCACTGAGGGCCCTGGGGACATGGGGACAGTGAGGACTGAGGGCCATCCTTCATCATGAAAACTGCCTTTTTGGTCAAAACGGTCTCCTTTGGGTGTTGGTCTCTTCTCCCAGGTAACAAGAGACAGGACAAGAGGGAATGGCCTCAAGTTGGATATTAGGGAAAAATTCTTCACTGAAAAGGTTGTCCCAGTTCTGCCACAGCTGCCCAAAGGCTGTGGTGGAATCACCATTCCTGGAGGGATTTGAAAGCCATGTGGATATGGCACTTGGGGACATGGGTCAGTGGTGGCCTTGGCAGTGCTGAGGGAACAATCTTAGAGGGCTTTTCCAACCTTAATGATTCCATGATCTATATCCTTCTGGCTTTGGGCCAACCAGGAGTGCCTGTGGGCTTGGATCTGCTGGAGAAGGTGGTGCTGACATGGGTGTTGGTCAGGGGGTATTGGATTTGAGGCCACACTGACACTGGCTGTGGGATGTCAGACATGAGACCACACTGGTGATGGCACACTGGACACAAGGACACCCTGGGGATGGCCTGGGGTGTTGGACAGGAGACCAAAGTGGTGTTGACTGTGGGATGTGGGACATAAGGCCACACTGGCAATGCCCATGGGGCACTGGACATGAGGTCACATGGCTGTTGGATGTGAGGCCATGCTGGTGTTTGTCATGAGACACCGGACATGAGGCCATGCTGGTGTTGGCCTTGGGACATTGGACATGAGGCCACACTGGCATTGGCTGTGGGAGACTAGACATGAGATCACAGTGGCATTGGGTGTGGGACACTGGGCATGAGATCACAGTGACATTGGCTGTGGGACACTGGCATGAGGCCATGCTGGTGTTGGCCGTGGGACATTGGACATGAGATCACAGTGGCATTGGCCATGGGACACTGGACATGAGATCACAGTGGCATTGGCCATGGGACACTGGACATGAGGCCACATGGGTGTTGGCTGTGGGACATTGAACATGAGATCACAGTGACATTGGCCGTGGGACACTGGACATGAGATCACAGTGGCACTGGGTGTGGGACACTGGGCATGAGATCACAGTGGCATTGGCCATGGGACACTGGACATGAGGCCACATGGGTGTTAGCTGTGGGACATTGAACATGAGATCACAGTGGCATTGACTGTGGGACATTGGACATGAGATCACAGTGGCATTGGGTGTGGGACACTGGGCATGAGATCACAGTGACATTGGCTGTGGGACACTGAACATGAGATCACAGTGGCATTGGGTGTGGGACACTGGACATGAGACCACAGTGGCATTGACTGTGGGACACTGGACATGAGGCCACACTGATGTTGGTCATGGGACACTGGGCATGAGATCACAGTGACATTGGCTGTGGGACACTGGACATGAGATCACAGTGGCATTGGGTGTGGGACACTGGACATGAGACCACAGTGGCATTGACTGTGGGACACTGGACATGAGGCCACACTGATGTTGGTCATGGGACACTGGACATGAGATCACAGTGGCATTGGCTGTGGGGCACTGGATATGAAGCCACACTGGTGCTGGCCAGGATGAAATGACACCAACCTTGGCCATGGGACACTGGACATGAGGCCACGCTGGTGTTGGCTGTGGGACATCCAGGATGAAATGACACCAACGTTGGCCATGGGACACTGAACATGAGGCCACGCTGGTGTTGGCTGTGGGACACCCAGGATGAAATCACACCAGCCCTGGCCACGGGACACTGGCCACGCTGGTGGGCCACTGGCCATGCAGCCTGGCAGTGTCGTTTGCCAGGTGGCCACTGGAGGCTGCTGCTGGCTTTGCAGTCACCGGCAGCTGCCTGCGGTCCCTGAGCACCCACCGGAGCTCGGCCAGCCAGCACGGCTGGACGGGGCTGAGCTTCCCGGGCCTCTCCCAGCAGTCTGGGGCTGAGCTGGGAAGCATCTTCCTCCCTGGTGTTCATGGGAAAGAGAGAGGCTGGGAGGAGATTCTGGGATCTTGGGAAGGGAGAGGCATTTCTGTGCTGCTGCTCTTTGAAGAAGCTGGATGATCTTCTCACTGATTTGTTATTTTTATAACAAATATGGACTTTTCAATGCTCTCTGTGCATTTTCTGAGATTCAGAAGCTGTTAGAAAAGGGTCACAGCCCTGGTAGATATCCCTGGCACACAGCCAGGCTCTCACATGTGCCAGTGCCTCTGGATTGCCCTCAGCAGGCTCACCTGGGGCCCTGCCCCACACACCCATGGGCTCAGCAGCTCTGTTCAAGGTCAGACTTGGTGTTTATTCCTGGTTTGGACCATGCTGTAGGTGGGTTTGTGTCCAGCCTTTCCTCTCTCCTGGAGCTGGGCCAGGTTGCATTGAGATTGTTTCTGCCCCAGAGGGATCTCTATGGATGGACCTCAGACCTGGTCCTGCCCCTCGTTGTGGCAGGGGCTGTTGGTGGGACTGTGGCTGGCACTGGGTGGGCTCTGTGGTGTTGAGGGACTGTGCCCTGGTAGGGGAGGGCACTGCCTGTGCTGGGGTCACCCCTGGCTCTTCCCACCTTGCACAGCAGGACAGTCCCCTGCCATGCAGTATGGACACAACCTCATTGGAACTACCCTGCTGTGTGTGGTTTGCTGGTTTTCCTTCAGCCTCAGAAGCTCCCACTGCCTTGAAATTCATGGATGAGGAGTATAATCCAGATGGAGCATGCTCTGGAAGCAACTAGATCTAAGGCTTGGGTGTGAAGCAAACTCTGAGTTGGACATTCAACATAAAATCACAGATTGGTTTGGGTTGGAAGGGACCTGGAAGATCATCCAGTCCCACCCCTGCCATGGGGACACCTCCCACCAGCCCAGGTTATTCCAAGCCCTGTCCAGCCTGGCCTTGGACACTCCCAGGGATGGGGCAGCCACAGCTTCTCTGGGCATCCTGTGCCAGGGCCTGCCCACCCTCCCAGCCAAGAATTTCCTCCAAATATCCCATCTAAGCATTTCCTATTTAATTTAAAACCTGGAGAGGCCTGACTTCTCCCATGGGCTTGGCTTCACTTGTGCTTCCATGTTCCAGCTAATTTTTGTGTATGGATCACCTAAAACCTGGTGCTTTTGGAGGCATCCTGTGGGGGGCAGAGGTCACTTGAGCTCCGTGGTGCTGTCTGGAGGAGCAAGAAGGGAACGATGTGCTGGTTTTTAAGAGCTCCCATGGATCTGGTGAGTGCAGAGCAGGCAAATCATAAAAATCACAAAAAAATTGGTCCAGGCATAGAAGCCATAAAATCCTGGAAATATTATTCATCTTGTAAGGGTGCTGGGAATGTGCCTTGACCTGCTTGGCTGTTGGGATGGTCTCTTCCATCATGGGCTGGGAGGCAAAAACTTCCTGAAAGTTGTCAGCACGTGCTACAGTTAAAGAAAACACTTGCCTAATTCTTTCTGCTGTTGGGGTTTTGGTGATGTCCTTTGAGTCAGTCCTTGGGGCTTTTCCTGCCTGTCATAATCTGCTCAAACCCTTGGAAACACGGGAAAACTCCTTAAATTGCACAGGTCTCATGACTCACAACAAAATGCTTTCAGGTCGTGGAGGCTGCCAAGTTCTCAGCAGTCACAGGTGATGCTTCTCCCCTTCCCTGAGTGTCCTGATGGTCCTCTCCATCTCAGCCTCTCTGCAGCATCTTGGGCTGGTTTGGCTCAGCCCCTTCATCCCCCTGCGTGGGGTTGGGGTGGGTTTGTGGGGCTGTGGGATTTGGGGTCTCTCTCAAGCCCCTCTGTGAGACAGAACCGTGCAGGATTGAGAGCTCAGGACACAGAAGGGGGCCTTCACCAGCCCAAGCAGACTGGATTAGCTCCTGGCAATACTTAGGGGGTCATCCCTCTCCTGCTGCTGCTTCCTATGCTTGTTCCCTGTGCTAAATCCACAGAAGTGACGTGACTGCAGGAGTGGAGCTCAGCTCCAGCAGCTCCTAAGCCCAGTTGCTGAAGTCCTGTGTTTTCCTAAACATCTAAAGGCTGGAATTGCTCAAGACACTCCAGAGTTTAAGACCTGCCCAACACCTGGGCAGTTGTGCATTAAAAACAGCTGCAGTACCTGGAAGGAAATAATATCTGGGTTATCTTTGGGCTCTGATCCTCAGCATCACCTCCCTCTAATATTGGCACAGGGAAAGACACTGAGTGAACTGCTGGGCCTGACAGACATAGACCCCCAAAGATTGGAAATCACCTCTAAGATCGAGTCCAACCACTGGGAAAGAAAACTGAGCTTTGCCTGAAGTCCCAGGATGCCTCAGCGTGGAGTTTTGTCAAGATGCTTTGGGAATCAGCCTCCAAAAATCAGACATTTGGATGCTGAAGGGTGGAAATGGGTGCTGCAGAGGCTGAATTTGGGAAGAAAGGAGATGTTCTGTCTGATGAAGAAGGATGATATTTGAAGAGAGAGTGTAAATCTACAGGGCAAGTGGGAGAACAGCTGATGAGGAATCTGGGGCCATGCTCTTGGAACAGGTTACAGCTGGGAATGGCTGGACATTCCTTCTTCAGCTGCTCAGCTTGTAGGTGCCCCTTAATGAGCAGAAAGAAGAGGAAGGTCATTGATTCCTGGCCCTCTTGCTCAGCTGCAGGTGGATCCCAGAAATGTTAAGTCCACCAGGGCCTCTCTGATGTTTCCAATACCTGTGGCAAATCCATGATGCTCTGAGGTCTGTGTGCACTGACCTGCTGAACTTTGGGGTTTGCTCCCACAGCTGATCTCAACTTGGAGGTGACCAGGGAGGGATTTTATGAATAAAAATAAAACAGGTTGCTGCAATCACTGGTGAGAAAAACTAATTGTGACACAGAGGTTCTGGAGGTTCTTGGGTAGCTCTACCAAGGTCATGAGAGACTCACTCCTTCCAACATCTCCCTACCAATCCAGCAAACAGAACCACTCCCAGTAAGGAAAACCTGGTATTTGTGGCAGCTTCTTTTTTGGCAGAGAAGAGGAGTTGTTTGGGGTTTTTTCCCCCCTCAGTGGGAGAAATTTATATGCAAAATGATGGATATAATTGACTCCCTGCCTTTAGGGTAAGAGCTAAAAGGGGTGGAGAGCTGTGCTTGGCCAAGGTGAGACACAGCACAGAACAGGTGTAGAATCCCTTTGTATCCCAGGGGTCTCTGCCAGAGCAAGGTGGGCCCAAGAGGGAGCAGGTTTGGGATGGACAGCAGCACACATTCCTTTGCACTGGGTGTGTTTGAGCTGCTGGCTCTGATGGTGCTGGGTGACCATTCCAGGGGTGTGCTGGGTCTTCTCCAGAAATTCCTGGTCTCCCTTTGTGACCTACAGTCCCATCTTTCCCAAATGCTAAGCCAGGCAGGAATGAATGGTCTCCACTAGACCCCAGTAGTATTCTGAGTGTCCCAGAGCTGCAAATACTCTTGGAACACAAAGGGAAAAATGCAATGCATTCCCTGGAAAAGCCTTGCTGTGCCAGCCCTGTCCCTGACCCCTCTCTTTGAATGCAGAACTTGCTGCTGGGAGTCCTTAATGTTTGTGGTTCTTCATTTTCCCAGGGTTTGGATCTGGTATGTGGAGTGTGAGCCATTTCCTGGGAGCCTCAAGCGGTTGGGCAGCATTTCCATCCACTGGCTGCCAGGATTTTCCTCCTTCCTGGGTTAGCAGGAGAGCACTCTAGCAATGATGGAGATGGGAACACTATGGTTTGGCAGCAGCAGCACTGGGAGAAGAAACTGTCCTTCCTATCACCAGTCAGACCTTCCTTTCACCAGTCAGTCCTTCCTATCACCAGTCAGTCCTTCCTATCACCAGTCAGTCCTTCCTTTTACCAGTCAGTCCTTCCTATCACCAGTCAGTCCTTCCTATCACCAGTCAGTCCTTCCTTTCACCAGTCAGTCCTTTCTATCACCAGTCAGTCCTTTCTATCACCAGTCAGACCTTCCTATCACCAGTCAGTCCTTCCTTTCACCAGTCAGTCCTTCCTATCACCAGTCAGTCCTTCCTTTCACCAGTCAGTCCTTTCTATCACCAGTCAGTCCTTCCTATCACCAGTCAGTCCTTCCGATCACCAGTCAGTCCTTCCTTTCACCAGTCAGTCCTTCCTATTACCAGTCAGTCCTTCCTTTCACCAGTCAGTCCTTCCTATTACCAGTCAGTCCTTCCTTTCACCAGTCAGTCCTTCCTATTACCAGTCAGACCTTCCTATCACCGGTCAGTCCTTCCTTTCACCGGTCAGTCCTTCCTATTACCAGTCAGACCTTCCTATCACCAGTCAGTCCTTCCTATCACCAGTCAGTCCTTCCGATCACCAGTCAGTCCTTCCTTTCACCAGTCAGCCCTTCCTATCACCAGTCAGTCCTTCCTTTCACCGGTCAGTCCTTCCTTTCACCAGTCAGTCCTTCCTATCACCAGTCAGTCCTTCCTTTCACCAGTCAGACCTTCCTATCACCAGTCAGTCCTTCCTATTACCAGTCAGACCTTCCTTTCACCAGTCAGTCCTTCTTTTCACCAGTCAGTCCTTCCTTTTACCAGTCAGTCCTTCCTTTCACCAGTCAGTCCTTCCTTTCACTGGTCAGTCCTTCCTATCACCAGTCAGTCCTTCCTTTCACCAGTCAGACCTTCCTATCACCAGTCAGTCCTTCCTATTACCAGTCAGACCTTCCTTTCACCAGTCAGTCCTTCTTTTCACCAGTCAGTCCTTCCTTTTACCAGTCAGTCCTTCCTTTCACCAGTCAGTCCTTCCTTTCACTGGTCAGTCCTTCCTATCACCAGTCAGTCCTTCCTTTCACCAGTCAGACCTTCCTATCACCAGTCAGTCCTTCCTATTACCAGTCAGACCTTCCTTTCACCAGTCAGTCCTTCTTTTCACCAGTCAGTCCTTCCTTTTACCAGTCAGTCCTTCCTTTCACCAGTCAGTCCTTCCTTTCACTGGTCAGTATTTCCTATCACCAGTCAGTCCTTCCTTACACCAGTCAGTCCTTCCTTTCACCAGTCAGTCCTTCCTTACACCAGTCAGTCCTTGGTCACCTCCTATTTTCCCTGTGTGGAAGGCAGGGAGCAGGGAGGGAAATCTCATTACAGACCTTGCTGTTGGGAATGGTTGGATATCTCATTAGAGTGGGCAAAATGACTCGTTTCCTCTCTGCAGTATTTTTTTTTCCCAGGAACTCCGTGGAGGGAAGGAATTCATTTAAAAACAAATATTCGTGCCTGCAGGACACACTGTCTGAGCACCAGGATTCTATCCCAGGGAAGAGCTCAGTGGCTGCTCCTGAGAGGAAAACAGAGCAATGATGGATATTTGGGATTTTGGGTGTCGCTTCCTCAAATGCAAGTGCCGAGTGGTGAAAGATGGGGCTGGAAATCACGGGGAAAAGAGGAGGAAGAAGTGTGGGGAGTGAAGGTCCTTTCCCAGCACCCCAGTGGCAGGCAGTGCTCCCGCTGGCATCCCTGTGGAAGCGCCAGGCTCCTGCCAGGAGCAGCTTGGCGAGGGGTGGGGAGAGGCAGGCAGAGACAGCAGGCACACACTTATCAAGGGGCTTGGACCGTAGCCGATTTGAAATATTACTAACCTTGCATTTTCAAATTTGATGCACAACAACCAAGATGCTAATACTTCCCTTAGTTTAGAAAAAAAAAAATCCTTTCACCCATCTCTTCTAGCCGAAGATTAGGAGAGAAGCTTTAAGAAGATTTAAAAAAAAAAAAAAAAAAAGAAAAAAAAAAGAAAAAAAAAATCAACTTCTGAGCAGCGGAAAAAATGGTTTGTGATTCAGGGGCTCCGGGCAATTCATCATGGAAATTGGGTTTCTTAGCCGACATCATGTGAATCCTTTCGGCCCTGTCAACTTTTTAATACATTACATTGAGAATGTAAATCGTGTTGGTGAGGGGGAAAGAAGAGGGGAGAGAGAAAAAAAAAAAAAAAGAGAGAAAAAAAAAAACCAGAGAGCTGCTTCATTTTGGGTTTAGAGGGGAGGCAGCTTGAGGCCTGTAATTCATATTAACTAAATAATAATGCTAAAAAAAAAAACCCCTCTCTAAATATCCAGATGTGCAAAGACACCTGGAGGGGGGTGGGGGGGAGAGGAGTGAAGGAGAGAGCCCAAAATTGAAACCATTTTATCCTTTTGAAGGGTGAGTATTTGAGAGGGGTTTGTTATGGATTTATTTTTATTTTCTTTATTTTCTCTTTATTTGGGTTTATTTTATCCCTTTCTCAGCTTGAGCTCGTCCTTCCATAAAGAGAAGAGCAAAAATGAGCGTTTTTGGAGGTGGAGGAAGATGGAGGAAAGAGAAAAGGGGAAAAACTGCAGCCATGTCTGGGATCTTTTTGGAGTTTGGCTGGTTTTTTTGCTCACATGCCACATCCTGGTGATTTTGATTAACTCTTTAGTGGGTGGTGAAAGCTCCTGTTAATTTTGTGACATGGTAGAGGGCGTGGAAATAAAGCTCTGGGTGGAAAGTAGCAGGTGAGATCTCCCAGTCTGGACTTCCTGGATTCTAAAACATGAACCTCTCAGAGCATTTAATGCCTGGAAACATCCCCTGGGAGGTTCACTGAGGGCTTTGTGCAGCACAAAGGCTCAGCAGAAACTCCAGGATGGGGTTTAGCTGGGTGGGCTCACAGCTGGCTGGCAGGGGGGGAATCTTCACCGAGCTCTTGGCATGGGAAAAGTGGGATTGATCATCTGGAAGAGGCAGGGCAAGCACAGTGGTTGACCTTAGGGGGGGAAATGCCTTGATTTTTTTCTCACTGGATGGTGTTCAGATACAGTTGATATCAGTTTTGAAGCAATTGGGGGTTCTATGTGGATGTCCTGCTCAGGGCTTGTTTCTGCAGCCAAATCCTCTTTGCTCAAGGGCAAGGCTGGGAGAAGACAGGGAAGGAGGTGGGAGAGGTTGTGTCTGGAGGAACATCAAGAAATAGGATGAAGAGTTGATTTGGTTCAACACAAATGATGACCATCAGCTTCATCATGTGAGAATGAAGTTTATTATAAATATTATAAATATAAATATAAATATGGTGTATATTCTGAGCTGTAAAAAGAAGGATCTGTATATATTGGGACATATTGGATCTGTATATATTGGGACTATTGGATCTGTATATATTGGGACAGCAGGAGCTGTGGGAATGGTGGGAGCTTCCAGAAGGGAAGCTCTGCCTGGAAAACCCAACTCCTTTTGGACTGTGAATTGAGGAATTTTGGTACGAAATCCCCCTGGGATTGGGAGCTGAGGATGCTCCACTTCTGTGGAAAGGGAATTTAGGGAGTGTGGAAATAAATGCTATAGGAAAAGAAACTTTTATTTCTTTTTTGGACCAAGGGTTGAACTTGATGATCTCGGAGGTCTTTTCCAACCTTTTCCAATCTATTCTACGATTCTAAGTTGTGAAGAAGGCTCCTTCAGTACCCTCAGAGAGGGCAAAAATGGCTGGAAGTGGGAATTGTAGCTGGAGCACACCTAGAAAGCTTATTGGGGCTGCTAAAGACTTCTTGGAAAGCATCTGAAACTATTAAACCTCTCCCAGAAAAGCCAGATGGATGATTCCCCTCTGGAATGCTGCTGTCAGTTTGGGTGGCTGGTGGGAAATAAAGAGGCCTGGGGCACAAGGGACAAGCTCCTGACTGGTGGCCCTGCTGGTGGCTTTTGTCAGCAGTGTCTGCTCTGCAAAGTGACACCCAAGAAGGGTGTCTGACACGGGGCTGGGGATGTTCTGCTGTGGTTTTGTGTAGATCCAGCAGCCCAAAAAAGTGTCACCAAACTGCAGCTCCTTCAGAAGGAGATACCTGGGGGTGTGAGTCACCCTGGTGGGTTCAACTCCTCCCAGCTGATCCCATCCAACAGTGTGTCCCTCTGCCTTCGTGTTTCAGCCATAACAGGAAGAAGGGAGCACTTTCCACCTCTCCAATGGGACAAATGGTTCATCACTGGTGCCTTCCTTGCTTGGCATCTGCACAAGTCCTGAAATGTTGATGTAAATCAGTTCAACTCTACTGAAATGCCGCTGTAGAATCACCTCTAAACCCTGAATCACAGAATCACAGAATGGATTGGGTTGGAAAAGACCCCTGAGATCATCAAGTCCAGCCCTTGGTCCAACTCCAGTCCCTTTACCAGATCATGGCACTCAGTGCCACGGCCAAGCTCAGCTGAAACACCTCCAGGGATGGGGAATCCACCCCCTCTCTGGGCAGCCCATTCCAATCCCTGAACACTCTCTCTGCAAAGAATTTCTTTCTGCTCTCCAACTTCAATTTCCCCTGGCAGAGCTTGAGCCCATCGTGCCCCCTTGTCCTATTGCTGAGTGCCTGGGAGAAGAGACCAACCCCCACCTGGCCAGAACTTCCCTTCAGGCAGTTCCAGACAGTGCTGAGGTCACCTCTGAGCCTCCTCTTCTCCAGGCTGAACACCCCCAGCTCCCTCAGCCTCTCCCCACAGCACTTGTGCTCCAGTCCCTTCTCCTCAGTTGGGTTGGAAGAGACCTCTGAGATCACCAAGTCCAACCCTTGATCCAACCCCACTGGGATCACTCTGGCACTCTGTGCCCTGGGCTGGTGATCACAGTGGGGTTGGATCAAGACATGGTGGATTCTCTGTCCCTGGAGGTGTTTCAGAGGACACTCAGTGCCACATCCAGTCCCTTCTCCAGCCTCGTTGCTCTTCTCTGGCCCCACTCCAGCCCCTCAATCTCTTGCCTCAACTGAGGGGCCCAGAACTGAACACAACACTCAAGGTGTGGCCTCCCCAAGGCAGAGTCCAGGGGAAGGGTCACTGCCCTGGGCCTGCTGGCCACGCTAGTTTGGATCCAGGCCAGGATCCCCTTGGCCTTCTTGGCCACCTGGGCACACTGGTGGCTCCTGTTGAGCTTCCTGTCCCTCAGTCCCCCCAGGTCCCTCTGCCTGGCTGCTCTCCAGCCACTCTGTGCCCAGCCTGGAGCGCTGCAGGGGGTTGGGGTGGCCAAAGGGCAGGACCTGCACTTGGCCTTGTTGAACTCCATCCCATTGGACTCAGCCCATCTCTCCAGTCTCTCCAGATCCCTCTGCAGAGGGAATGCTTTATTAGGGTTAATAACCTCACTTTTATTTCTCTTTTGCCTGTGACATTCAGGGGCTGCTTCTCACTCCACGTCTCCAGGTCAAATTTGCAGCACAATTGGGCAGCAAACAGCAATCCCTCCTTTTTCCTGGAGACATTTGCAGGGAACTCTGTGGATACACATGTGTAGACTGTGCAGTTATGCAAATCAGGGGGAGTGTTTGATATTAATAATGCACAGGGAAGAGGTTGGGTGTTATTTTTATGCATAAGAATATCCCTGTGGGTGACTTTACTGAATTCTCCAGTCAAGCAGCTGATGTCATCGATGTATTATTTAGTCTGATGCTGGTACAGCATTTCCAGAGGGGGTTTTGGGCCTGATGTCCTTCAGAAATAATTAATTTCCTATTTTTTCCTGCTCCCAGGCCTGTACTCTTCACAGCTGCCATTCTGCTCCTGGAAAACCATCTTGTTCCCATGTGGGCATTGCACCCAAGCCCAGAATATAATCCTGGTCATCTCCAAGTCCTGACAAGAACCTTTAAAAGGCTCTGGAAGGGTGAAAGCCACACTCTGTGGGAGTAGACTCAAAAATACTGGAGTTGATTCACATGATGATGTTCAAGGACTTTTGAATTCAGTTCCCTGTGAGGGTGGGCAGGCCCTGGCACAGGTTGCCCAGAGAAGCTGTGGCTGCCCCATCCCTGGAAATGTCCAAGGCCAGGCTGGACAGTGCTTGGAGCACCCTGGGCTGCTGGGAGGTGTCCCTGCCCATAGCAGGGGGTGGAATGCAGTCCTTTCCAACCCAAACCATTCTAGGATGGAAACTTCATTTCTGGGGTCACTCTGAGGGTCTGAAGAAATGATTTTCAGCCTCTGTGGGTCAGAAGGGACAAATCTCAGCAAAGCCTTTGGCAGATTCAGGTTTGACTTGCAAGTGGTCAAGTGTGGTTGTGTGGTCAAGTCTTTGCTCAACCTTAGACACATCTTCAACTTCACCTAAGGCTGAGGGAGCTGGGGGTGTTCAGCCTGGAGAAGAGGAGGCTCAGAGGTGACCTCAGCACTGTCTGGAACTGCCTGAAGGGAAGTTCTGGCCAGCTGGGGGTTGGTCTCTTCTCCCAGGCACTCAGCAATAGGACAAGGGGGCACGATGGGCTCAAGCTCTGCCAGGGGAGGTTTAGGTTGGAGATCAGGAAGAAATTCTTTGCAGAGAGAGTGCTCAGGCATTGGAATGGGCTGCCCAGAGAGGGGGTGGATTCTCCAACCCTGGAGGTGTTTAAGGTGAGACTGAATGTGGCACTGAGTGCCATGATCTTGTGATCACAGTGGGGTTGGATCAAGGGTTGGACTTGATGATCTCAGAGGTCTCTTCCAACGCAGTTCATTCTGTGATTCTGTGATACTCATTCTGCACCCCTTGGCTTCTTCTGCCCTCTACACCAGAGATCTCACGAGGATCTCCCTCAGAAGTGACCTTTCACATCCTCCCAGACGAAGACAGTCCTTCCCAGGTCACTTCCAGCAGAGCTTCAGGCAGGTTGCCTGTTTTTTTTCCCCTCTCCAGCCCCTCAGTGCTCAATTGCCACTTGCTCAGAGGGTTGGGAGTGAGCTGTTGAGGCTGTCAGGGCTGTGCAGCACATAATGAAGTGCACACACGTCCACACACACATCTCGAGGTGGGTTGGCTCCTGTGGCACAGCTTAATTAGGACATCACTCAGCGGTGGGGACTGCGCCGGAGCTGGGGAGGGTCACGGTTTGCTTTGCTCATTTCGGTTTTACTCACATTCCCAAGGGACCTAAACAAAAGGCTAATTGCTTTTGGATTTTAATTACCACTGCAATACCTGGGTTTATTGTCTGAGGTGTGTTTTGGAGGTGGTGAAATGACACCGTTGGCGAGTGACAGATCCCGGTGACAACAGCCCTGCTCCGAGCAGAGGGATCCTTTGCAGGGGGATCCAAAGGACACCACACACAGTCATCTGCTAAACTCTGGGTTTTTGGGCTGTGGAATGCAACTTCAAGGCTTGGCTGACTTTAAAACGTGATCTAATTAAGCATGCCTGAAAATATAAAGAAAAAAAGCACACAAAGGTAGAAGTGCTTTGTAATCCACAGTGTTAAGTCTCTTCCAAGTTCCTTGGATAGTTACACTGCTGCTTTATTTAGGGGTGACACAGCATGTTCCCAACTCATAATCCCCAAGTCACTCCTGACTCCCTCAGTTCCCAGCTTGGTTCAGATCTGGTTATCCAGCTTGGCTCATATCTGGTTATCCAGTTTGGTTCATATCTGGTTATCCAGCTTGGCTCATATCTGGTTATCCAGTTTGGTTCATATCTGGTTATCCAGCTTGGCTCATATCTGGTTATCCAGTTTGGTTCATATCTGGTTATCCAGTTTGGTTCATATCTGGATATCCAGTTTGGCTCATATCTGGTTATCCAGCTTGGCTGATATCTGGTTATCCAGTTTGGTTCACATCTGGTTATCCAGCTTGGTTCATATCTGATTATCCAGTTTGGTTCATATCTGGTTATCCAGCTTGGCTCATATCTGGTTATCCAGTTTGGTTCATATCTGGTTATCCAGTTTGGTTCATATCTGGTTATCCAGCTTGGCTCATATCTGGTTATCCAGCTTGGCTCATATCTGGTTATCTTTAATGCCTGGATCAATATACATTTCTCTATGTCTCCTCCTTTGCCAGGTGGGTTATTCCAAGAATATAAAATAGGCAAATCCTCATTCTACATCCATTAATTAATCCTAAAGATATTTGACTTCTTTTTCCCTATCCATCTTTATTTGGGATGTCCTGATTGAGCAGTTGCAGGAGAAAAAATAAAATCATTTAAAATGCTCCTAAACTTTCTTTTTGACAAGTTGGAAACTCCAGATTTCTGTTTTCATTGGTGGCCAAAGGAAATTGGAGCAACCAGATAAAGGACTCCAAGTGTATTTATGGCAAGTACCTCAATTTGGGGTTAATGGGAAGTCTTAAATAACTAAGTAACAAACCTTGCACATCTGTAAAGTGAGGAAAACCAGGAACCTCTGCTGAAGGACTCGGAGGTTTGTACTTTGGATTGAGAAGAAATAAGAAGTCCATTCATAGTTAAATGGACCATCAGTTCCTGACAGACATTGGGCAGAAGGAGAGTGTGGATTTGGTAGGAATTCTGATTTTTTGAACATATGTGGCTCTGGGTGAAGAAGCACAGGGAAGTTAATTATAATTTTTATAATTTTGGAAGGATTTAAGGGTCATCTGTAGGGAAATCAGAAGGAGGAACATACAGGTTTGAAGCAGTTTTCAGGAGAAAACTAAATGCAAGCCTTGCAGAGCACTTTTCCTTGGAAATCCCAGTGTGGGATGAAACTGAGTGTTCCTGTGGAGATCCTGGGTGAAAAGTGGACGAATCTAATGATTCATGGAATCATGGAATGGTTTGGGTTGGAAGGGACCTTAAAGATCATAGAATCACAGAATCAGCTGGGTTGGAAGAGACCTCTGAGGTCATCAAGTCCAACCCTTGATCCAACCCCACTGTGATCACCAGATCATGGCACTCAGTGCCACGTCCAGTCTCATCTTAAACACCTCCAGGGTCGGAGAATCCACCCCCTCTCTGGGCAGGTCATTCCAATCCCTGAGCACTCTCTCTATAAAGATCATCTCATTCCACCCCCTGCCATTACAGGAACACCTCCCACCAGCCCAGGTTGCTCCAAGCCCTGTCCAGCCTGGCCTTGGACACTCCCAGGGATGGGGCAGCCACAGCTTCTCTGGGCACCTGTGCCAGGACCTGCCCACCCTCATAGGGAACAATTCCTTCCCAATATCCCATCTATCCCTGCCCTCTGGCAGTGGGAAGCCATTCCCTGTGTCCTGTCACTCCAGGCTCTTGGAAATAGTCTCTCTCTGTGTCTTTCTTTCTGGCTCCTTCAGGCACTGCAAGGCCCCAGTTGGGTCACCTCAAAGCTTCTCCTCTCCAGTTGGAACCACCCCAACTCCCTCAGCCTTTCATGTGGTTTCACTTCAAGCCTGGCAATGAGGGTGCTCAGGCACATTGACCCAAGAGTGTTTGCTCACACCTGGTGCAGACCCTGAGCTGGTTCTGTGCTCCTTCAGCCCATGATTGGAACTCCTTGGCAGAGTCCATACAAATCTCCCTCTTAGAATCATAGAATGGATTGGGTTGGAAAAGCCCTCCAAGATCATCAAGTCCAAGCCTTGGGCCAACTCCAGTCCCTTTACCAGATCATGGCACTCAGTGCCACGGCCAAGCTCAGCTGAAAAACCTCCAGGGATGGGGAATCCACCCCCTCTCTGGGCAGCCCATTCCAATCCCTGAGCACTCTCTCTGCAAAGAATTTCTTTCTGCTCTCCAACTTCAATTTCCCCTGGCAGAGCTTGAGCCCATCGTGCCCCCTTGTCCTATTGCTGAGTGCCTGGGAGAAGAGACCAACCCCCACCTGGCCAGAACTTCCCTTCAGGGAGTTCCAGACAGTGCTGAGGTCACCTCTGAGCCTCCTCTTCTCCAGGCTGAACACCCCCAGCTCCCTCAGCCTCTCCCCACAGCACTTGTGCTCCAGTCCCTTCTCCAGCCTCGTTGCTCTTCTCTTCTCACTTGGGTTGGAAGAGACCTCAGAGATCACCAAGTCCAACTCTTGATCCAACCCCACTGGGATCACCAGCCCAGGGCACTGAGTGCCCTGGGCTGGTGATCACAGTGGGGCTGGATCAAGACATGGTGGATTCTCTGTCCCTGGAGGTGTTTCAGAGGACACTCAGTGCCACATCCAGTCCCTTCTCCAGCCCCGTTGCTCTTCTCTGGCCCCGCTCCAGCCCCTCAATCTCTTGCCTCAACTGAGGGGCCCAGAACTGAACACAACACTCAAGGTGTGGCCTCCCCAAGGCAGAGTCCAGGGGAAGGGTCACTGCCCTGGGCCTGCTGGCCACGCTAGTTTGGATCCAGGTCAGGATCCCCTTGGCCTTCTTGGCCACCTGGGCACACTGGTGGCTCCTGTTGAGCTTCCTGTCAATTAGCACCCCAAGGTTCCTTTCCGCTTGTCCCCGAAAGGGAGACAAACCTTGGGTTGTCCCACTCTTCTGTTTTAGGCCAGAAGGACCAAGCCTGACCACAGGCTCTCTGCTAACTCTGTGCATTTAAGTATAGAGAACAAGATGTGTGGGATGACATCCAGCCTTTCTTCTCTGCTGGAGCCCAAGTGAGACTTGGTGACAGGATGAGAGGAAAGGCTGTTTCCTGAGCCAACAGAGGGTCAGGTGGGACATCAGGAGGAATTTCCTCCTGGAAATGGTGGTCAGGCACTGGCAGGGGCTGCCCAGGGAAGTTTGGAGTCCCCATCCCTGGAGGTGCCCCTGGAATGACTGGATGTGGCACTGAGTGCTCTGGGCTGGGGGACAAGTTGGGCATCGGGCACAGGGTGGATTGGATGATCTTGGAGGTCTTTTCCAGGCTAAAAGATTCTGTGACTGTGGTGGGAAAATGGACTCAGTTTTGTCCTGCTGGTTTGATTTCTTTCTGTTGAAACTGCTCAGGTACCAGCCCACAATGTTAATGTTGGCTCTGAGAGAAGGGGAGATTTGGGGTTATTAGGATTGGGTGGGATTTATAATTATTGCTTTATTTTTATACTGTGGCCATGACCCAAAGGCTGTGGCTGCTCTTGGCTCTGCTGTGACAGGAGTGTGATGTGTCTCTCCATCTCTCCTGTGCCCACAGCTGTCCCTGAGAGCCTCTCCCATCTCTGCTGTGTCCTGTCAACGAGCCATTCACAAATTACTAAATGGATGTCGTAATTAACACTTGGTGAAGTTTATTCCTTTGGGAAAATGGCTCTTTTTGTAACCTCAGCTGCTGGATTCTCTCTGGCCAAGGGGAATGTGAGAGCTGGCACAATTTGTTTCAAGAGATGGACTCTGAGACTGACTTTGAAGACTTGCTAAGGGGGGGATGATGGATTGGGATGTTCTGGAGCTTCAGGATGACCAGTGAGCTCTCTGGGACTGTGTCAGTGCTGTCCAACTAAACCATGGGAAAACAGAGAGCAGGATTTCAGGCTTCAAGGATAAAATGAATCACCAATTATTTTGAATACATCAGGAAAATAATGTTGAGAAGTTGTTTTTCATTGAAGGTTTAACTCACCAAGGATGGAGCTTGTTCTGAGGCAGAGTTAGAACAAATTTTGAACTGGTGAAAACTTCATTAAAATGAGTTTTTTGGCTTCCTGCAGAGCTTGAGTGAAGACTAAAAGGATCTCAGTTTTATTGGACAATATAAACTTGTTGCTATGAAGAGAGATTTAATACATTCATGGTGTTCCTACACCTTCAATATAAATGCTGGTAGTGAGATCTTTTGCTTGCACAACCATTTTGGTTGGTCTAATAAAAATTGTATCTCAAAGGAATTTTTAACAAAATGAAAACATTGTGGGGGAAAAAAAAGCTGTTTGGTGTAATCATAACTTTTAATTAAGTAAAAGAAAAAATATTTGAAAGGGAAGGATGGGACCTGCTGGGCTCCTGCTGTGGACCTTTCCACTTAGAGAGAAAAAATGGGTTTATAGAATTAAACTGGTTCATATAAATTGGTCCAATATATTGATTGATCCCAAATCAAACAATATACCTCCCAATGCCATCGAATGCAAGGTGGAATATTGAGAAACAAAAGATGTAGGAAACACTGGTGGGCTCCAGGAGGTTATAACTTAAACATATCCCAGGAAACAGTGAATGTGAAGGGATTTTTGGGGTCCCTCCTTTAGTTGTCCCGAAGTCTGGAGGGTTTTGTGACATCTGGCATAGAGATTTGAAGGAAATAAGTGAAATTATCTCCACTAGTGGAGCTGGGAAGCTCCTTCTTGAAAGGCAGCACTTGGATTTGGTCTTCCCACTCTACAGGGGGCACAACAAAGGTGGGGGTTCAGCAAAGACCAACATGTGAGATGTAGAAATCAGCGTGCTCAGGTGACTACACTGAAGCTTCAGAGGGTATTTGGGCTGTGGTATCTCAGTGGCAACACCTGCAGGAGACTAAAGGGGTCTTTGCTCTAACAGACCCACCACTTCTCACTGCACTCCTGGAGCAGAGTGTTCATGAGATGAGCACTTGACTGGACTTAAGTGTGCTGAATTCCAAAGGAAAATCAGATGCTGACGGTGAGAGCAATTACCTGCTGGCACAGCCTCTCCTGAGGAGCAGTGAGTCCCTCACGACTCCTTGGCTCCCACTCACACTGAAATGGCTTCTGGAAGGTCCCCTCTGGCTCAGCCACTGCTGTGGAACAGGCTCTGGGTGTCTGAGGGAGGTGGGAATCCTTCTGCTGCCACACCTGGGAGGTGTGTCCCTCATGGCCAGCACAGCCCTCTCCAGGCTTAGTTCCCACTCATTCCAGGTCACACCCACACTCCTCTCCCCTGGCACAGCTGCATCCCTGGCACCAGGAAGGATAATCTCCTGAAAACACGGGGATTTAATGCAAAATGATTTACCAGGTGCTGGGCCCACCAGAATTCCTGGGGGAAAGATGTCCCTGTTGCTTTTTAAAATGTGTCTGACAGGAGTGGGCTGTAATCCTTGGGAGTGGGAACACCCTGCACTCCTTATCTGCATTTCAAACTTGGTCTCCAGCCAAGATAATACATCCAGCCATACTCTTCCAACACCAGATTTGTACTCACTGTGCCTTAGCCTGGCTCTGAGACATTGGAATGGGCTGCCCAGAGAGGGGGTGGATTCCCCATCCCTGGAGGTTTTTCAGCTGAGCTTGGCCGTGGCACTGAGTGCCATGATCTGGTAAAGGGACTGGAGTTGGACCAAGGGCTGGACTTGATGATCTCAGAGGTCATTTCCAACCCAACTGAGAAGAGAAGAGCAACGAGGCTGGAGAAGGGACTGGAGCACAAGTGCTGTGGGGAGAGGCTGAGGGAGCTGGGGGTGTTCAGCCTGGAGAAGAGGAGGCTCAGAGGTGACCTCAGCACTGTCTGGAACTCCCTGAAGGGAAGTTCTGGCCAGCTGGGGGTTGGTCTCTTCTCCCAGGCACTCAGCAATAGGACAAGGGGGCACGATGGGCTCAAGCTCTGCCAGGGGAAATTGAAGTTGGAGATGAGAAAAAAATTCTTTGCAGAGAGAGTGCTCAGGGATTGGAATGGGCTGCCCAGAGAGGGGGTGGATTCCCCATCCCTGGAGGTTTTTCAGCTGAGCTTGGCCGTGGCACTGAGTGCCCTGATCTGGTAAAGGGACTGGAGTTGGACCAAGGGTTGGACTCGATGATCTCAGAGGTCTTTTCCAACCCAATCCATTCTATGATTCTATATCATATGATGCCTTAGTCTTCTGGGACAACCAGCAAGAGAGTCTCTTGCATCTCTGTGTTGTCTGCAATGGATACAGAGAAGACAAGCAAGTCAGTCTCTCCCTGCTCCCCAGTTTTCCAGTGGAGTCCGGCAGCTCCAGAGGCAAAAACTGTCCACACATACAAAATATTCAACAGCCCCATCAGAACTTTGCTGTGACCTGCACCTGACAACTATTCCACCACTGAGGAGAGAGCTCTGCCCTGAGCTGAAACAGCCTCTGTCTGGCTCTTCACAGCTCTTTCAGCTGCCAGATGTCTCCATGTTCCTGGAGCACCAAATATCAGAAGGCAATTGCACTGAGCTCGATGGTTCTGGGCCTGCCTCTAAAATGCTGTGTCTGAGCTCACCTGGACATCCCATGACACCTTTCCCAAGGCAGTGGTGGAGTCCCCATGCCTGAAGGGATTGAAAAGGTGTCTTTTCTAAAAGTGGAGGGGTTTCCAGTGTTTAGGATGAATCCTGCTGAAGGTAATAAAGCTGATTTCACTTTCTGATCCCAACCCATAGGTCTCTTCCCAACAGCAGGAGTATCCAGGAGCTGGCTGGAGGAGCTCTGGGCTGTGCCCAAGTAAACACAGTGTTTGAAAGGTGGGAAGACTGAGGCATCTACATGTGATAACAACTTGCCAGTCCTTCCTTTACAATTCCTTCAATCCCATTTTCCCCTCACTCATCTCCTCTTTTACGTTTATTTCCCTTTTCCTCTTCCTGCTTCTGTTTTCCATCCTTGCCTTCCTTTCTCTCTCTTCTGCCTTGCATGTCTCAGCCTTCCCTGCCACAAATCAACCCCATTAGGAACACCAAAGGGATTCTTACCAATGCCCTCCCTTTGTGAACCCTCTGCTTTTTTTTTCCCTTTTTAATCTGCACTGTTCCACATTATATTGCCATTGATTTAATAGACCACCATGAATTTTACTGCCTGTCAAACAACAGCCCAATTATTTTGAGTTCTATTGTGGCAGAGCTTGACACTCAGCCCTGGATCACTTTACACTTTTCACCCTTGTGCTGGAGTGCACTTGAAAATCCGGGAGAGCTTTCTGTGGGATTGCAGGATGGCATTGCTTTAATTTGGGAATTTGGGGGTGGGATGAATTGGCAGTCAATGCATAAGGACTCCCACCTCCTTAAATCTTGGAATGTCATGTGGAAGCTGTTACAGGGTGTTAAAAACCCCAAATCCATTCCCTCCTTTCTTCCTGCTGCTCCCAGCTCGGAATGAACCACATGGGAAGGGCACTCATTGTTACTGTTGGTTTGGGCTGATCCCAAAAGCTTCCTGAGCAGGATGCTGAGTCCTCTCTTGCTGGGCTTTAACAAGGTGCTCTGTGCTGATCAGAAAAGGCTTGATCCATGTGCCTGGAAGGATATTCCTCACGGGAAGCAAAAATTGTGGAGCACTTTGGGAGCTGATGTTGGCACTCAGCGACGTGCAGCCGATTTCTGACATGGAACAACGAGGGGATTACAGCTGTATTAAAACAAAGACAGGGTTGGTTAATTCAGGATGAATCAGCCCTTTGTATTCCTGTTTAAGAGCTCTTTCTATCATCTTTCATGCCCAGGGTAAATTGTTTTTCAGATGGCAGGGATAACAGGTTGAGCCTGTGCTGCTCCAGGGGCTGCACACTCCAACTCTGATGTACTCTGAATATTTTCAGGAATAGAAACAGGTTCCTTGGTGGAAAGTGTGGACTCAGAATTAAAAGACTTGCCCAAGATCACTGAGTGAGTCTGAGCTGGGCCTGGGATCCTTCTCTGGTGTCTTAAAATTTTGTTCCAAGCATTTTCCTTAACAGGTTTTTCTCTCCCTGCTCATCATGGTCCATTCCACAGTGAACTGTTCTTGAGGTCTGGGGCAGATGGGTTTGGATCATGACTGAATACAAAAAGCTGTTTGATAATCCAAAGTGGTTATGGGCTTTTCCTTTTATGGACATTCCTCTTTTCCAGGAGAGCTCCTGGTTTGTAAATGGTGTAAGAACAATGTGTGGGGATGCTCATCCTTCCCCATCCCTGAGTCAGGGCTTTGAATCACAGAATCACAGAATGGATTGGGTTGGAAAAGACCTCCGAGATCATCCAGTCCAACCCTTGGTCCAACTCCAGTCCCTTTACCAGATCATGGCACTCAGTGCCACGGCCAAGCTCAGCTGAAAAACCTCCAGGGATGGGGAATCCACCCTCTCTCTGGGCAGCCCATTCCAATCCCTGAGCACTCTCTCTGCAAAGAATTTCTTTCTGCTCTCCAGCTTCAATTTCCCCTGGCAGAGCTTGAGCCCATCGTGCCCCCTTGTCCTATTGCTGAGTGCCTGGGAGAAGAGACCAACCCCCAGCTGGCCAGAACTTCCCTTCAGGCAGTTCCAGACAGTGCTGAGGTCACCTCTGAGCCTCCTCTTCTCCAGGCTCAACACCCCCAGCTCCCTCAGCCTCTCCCCACAGCACTTGTGCTCCAGTCCCTTCTCCTCAGTTGGGTTGGAAGACACCTCTGAGATCACCAAGTCCAACCCTTGATCCAACCCCACTGGGATCACTCTGGCACTCTGTGCCCTGGGCTGGTGATCCCAGTGGGGTTGGATCAAGACATGGTGGATTCTCTGTCCCTGGAGGTGTTTCAGAGGACACTCAGTGCCACATCCAGTCCCTTCTCCAGCCTCGTTGCTCTTCTCTGGCCCCACTCCAGCCCCTCAATCTCTTGCCTCAACTGAGGGGCCCAGAACTGAACACAACACTCAAGGTGTGGCCTCCCCAAGGCAGAGTCCAGGGGAAGGGTCACTGCCCTGGGCCTGCTGGCCACGCTAGTTTGGATCCAGGCCAGGATCCCCTTGGCCTTCTTGGCCACCTGGGCACACTGGTGGCTCCTGTTGAGCTTCCTGTCCCTCAGTCCCCCCAGGTCCCTCTGCCTGGCTGCTCTCCAGCCACTCTGTGCCCAGCCTGGAGCGCTGCAGGGCTTGGGGTGGCCAAAGGGCAGGACCTGCACTTGGCCTTGTTGAACTCCATCCCATTGCAATCAGCCCATCCCTCCAGTCTCTCCAGATCCCTCTGCAGAGCTCTCCTGCCTTCCAGCAGGTCGACACTCCCTCCCAACTTGGTGTCATCAGCAAATTTGCTGCTGATGGACTCAATCCCCTCATCTAAATCATCAATAAAGATGTTAAACAGGATTGGACCCAACACAGACCCCTGGGGACACCACTGGTGAGGGAGGTTTTTCCCACCTGTTCTCTGCAGACTGAGCCCCATTCACCCAATGAAAGGTGTGAGTCAAGGGCTGCCCTGAGCCCCCAGAGGGTGAGTGGCTGTTCTGGGTCCCTCAAACCTTCCCCATTCAAGCCAACCCACCCTTGCTTTGTGCTGAGGGAAAGGGCTGAACCCCCAGGAACAAGGAATATAATGATCCATAAAGATTAGGGAGGAGAGAGAAATGCTTCTAGATCCTCTTGGCCTTGCAGCAGAGAGGGTTTATTGTCCCCTTTCAGGAAGCTGGTGGTTGGTACCCACAACTCACTGGTCTCCATCACACCCAGGCCTTACATTTGTCCTGTTGGGGGCAAAATTTGTCCTGGTTTGGGCTCTGTGTGGGAAATTCATGGACTACACAGATCTCCAGCAGAAGTTGTCTGCAGAGTGTGGTGGCTCTGCAGTGTCCATGCTGAGAAGCTGGCAGAGCAGGCACTTCCCTGGGCTTTATGGCCTGGGCAGAAGTGGAATTGAGCCCAGATCCCAAAAATTTAAAGGTTATGATGGCCAGAGGCCTCCTTCCCCAGCACTGTGACAAATATGCCTTGTGAACTGTTTTGGAGATCCCAGTCAGACAGAATAATTAAGTGGCAACCCAATTTATGGCCTGCAGCCCTATAAGGCTCAGGGAGTGCTCTTTCAACCCTCAGCTGGTATTTAATCAATGTATCATAACTTTTATTAAGCTTAAATGCAATGCTTCTGAGAGCCTAAATTTAAAGTGTGCCTGGAAACCAGGGCTGGTTTTTATTTGATTTCCATATCCCACCATCGTGGAAATGGGAATAGGATGACAGGGAGCCTGGATTAGAGGCTCAGGATGCTTCAGGGAATTTTATCCAGCTGTGAGACCTCTGGAACATCACCAGATACCAGGATGGTGGGAAGTCCTTCCCAAAGTGTTTTCTGCAGAGGTCCACAGGTAGGGGAAAATGCTCACACCCTTCCCAGCAAGTAAATTCCTGCCTCTAAAATGCTGTGTCTGAGCTCTCCTGGACATCCCATGACACCTTTCCCAAGGCAGGGGTGGAGTCCCCATCCCCATCCCTGAAGGGATTTCAAAGGTGTGTGGATGTGGGACCTGGGGACAGGGGTCAGTGGTGGAGTCCCCATCCCTGGAGGGATTTCAAAGGTGTGTGGATGTGGCACTTGGAGACATGGATCAGTGGTGGAGTCCCCATCCCTGAAGGGATTTCAAAGCCCTGTGGATGTGGCACTTGGGGACAGGGGTGAGTGATGGAGTCCCCATCCCTGAAGGGATTTCAAAGGTGTGTGGATGTGGGACCTGGGGACAGGGGCCAGTGGTGGAGTCCCCATCCCCATCCCTGAAGGGATTTCAAAGGTGTGTGGATGTGGCACTTGGGGACAGGGGTCAGTGGTGGAGTCCCCATCCCTGGAGGAATTTAAAAGGTGTGTGGATGTGGGACCTGGGGACAGGGGTCAGTGGTGGAGTCCCCATCCCTGGAGGGATTGAAAAGATGTGTGGATGTGGGACCTGGGGACATGGATCAGTGGTGGAGTCCCCACCTGAAGGGATTTCAAAGCCCTGTGGATGTGGCACTTGGGGACAGGGGTGAGTGATGGAGTCCCCATCCCTGAAGGGATTGAAAAGCTGTGTGGATGTGGGACCTGGGGACATGGATCAGTGGTGGAGTCCCCATCCCTGAAGGGATTTCAAAGCCCTGTGGATGTGGCACTTGGGGACAGGGGTGAGTGATGGAGTCCCCATCCCTGAAGGGATTTCAAAGGTGTGTGGATGTGGCACTTGGGGACAGGGGTCAGTGGTGGAGTCCCCATCCCTGAAGGGATTGAAAAGGTGTATGGATGTGGCACTTAGGGACATGGATCAGTAGTGGAGTCCCCATCCCCATCCCTGAAGGGATTTCAAAGGTGTGTGGATGTGGCACTTGGAGACAGGGGTCAGTGGTGGAGTCCCCATCCCTGGAGGAATTTAAAAGGTGTGTGGATGTGGCACTTGGGAACAGGGGTCAGCGGTGGAGTCCCCATCCCTGAAGGGATTTCAAAGGTGTGTGGATGTGGGACTTGGGGAGATGGATCAGTGGTGGAGTCCCCATCCCTGAAGGGATTTCAAAGGTGTGTGGATGTGGCACTTGGGGACAGGGGTCAGTGGTGGCCTTGGCAGTGCTGGGTTAAGAGTTGCTCTGGATGATCTCTGAGGTCTTTTCCAGCCTAAACAATTCTATGACCCCATCCTGGTCCAACCCTGCAACTGCTTCTAAAAGGCAGCCAAGCCCTGCCTGTGTTCCCTCACTGAGCTGCTGAGATGGGCAACCAGGGACAAATGCCAGAGGCATCCAGGTGCCAAGTGCCCAGGAGAGGAGGTTGCACCTTGCTGAGCCAACCTGTGCCCAAAGCACAGCAGTTTCCACACTGGCCAACCCCAGCTCTGTAACCAGTGTCCCATTTGAGTGGTGGGACACCCATGCCCAGTTGGGGTGGGTGGGGAGGGTGAGAAGGACTGAGAATCACACCCTGGTTTCTGAATCTACAGTGAGACTCTCAGGCCAGCCTTAGGTTTGCCAGGAGCTGAAAAACTTTGCCAAGTGTTGGAGAGTGGCTTAAAATGCTAAAAGCCATGTTTAAACCCCATGGAAATTCTAAAACAAGGATGTTATTAAAGTGGAATTTGAGGACAAAAGAGTTGCTAATAACTTCAAGAAAAGGGAGAATTAAGGATGTTTGGGGTTTCAATAGTATTAGAATATTAGCTGGAACTTAGAAATGAGGTTTATCTGTAAAACATTGTATCTGAGAAGGTTTCAATTCATGGATGAGAGAATAATGTGATTTCAGGCCCCTTGTGCATCCAGAGCTGGGAGGATGGGGTGGTGTGTGCTGGGGTAAATTCCAGGCACCACCAAAATGGCAAGAGGCAGGACTAGAAAACAACAGAAATACCTCTTGGAAAGAGCAGGAATCCTTGTGCCTCAAGCCAGATTGAAGTGAGAACAGGCAAATTCCAGCAGGAAAAGTGCTCCATTTGGAATAGAGAATTGCCAACCATGGTTACACTGGTTTCTAAACCTGGGCATGGGAGGCAGAGAAGATCTATTTTCAAATCTCTAAATATGATGATTTTTAAAACATTGTTTTTCCTACTCGGTATTTTCTGGACATGAGTTAGTTGTGAATGTTTTTTACAGTTCCCAAAGACTTTTTTTCTCTTTGATTTTTTTCCTTTAACCTTATGTAGGGATAAAATTGGGAACTTTAGCAGGATGGAGTTGTGTTTAAGACAGTGGAGACCAACAAGATGGTGGTAGGGCTGGAGTCCAGGATGAACTGGGAGAGAATGAAGGTGCTGAGACAAGGATCAGAGAGCTGAGAGGGTTTTAATCCCTGGAGATATTCACTACCAGACATTTTCCTCTTTGAGGTTCTTAGAATCACCAAAGGGTTTGGGTTGGAAGAGACCTGGAAGATCATCCCATTCCAACCCTGTCATGGGCAGGGACACCTTCCGCTATCCCAGGGTGCTCCAAGCCCCTTCCAACCTGGCCTTGGACACTTCCAGGGATCCAGGGGCAGCCACAGCTTCTCTGGGCACCTGTGCCAGGGTCTCCTCACCCTGATAAAGAACAATTTCTTCCTGATATCTGTTGTAAACCTGCCCTGCTTCAGGTTCCTACAGGTGGTTGGAGCTCCAGAACACCCTCACTGCTCCACCCCAGGACAGGCCACTGGGTGCTGGGACAGATGAAGACCCAGTCAAAGCCTGGCCCAGAACCATCGAGCTCAGTGCAATTGCCTTCTGATATTTGGTGCTCCAGGAACACGGAGACATCTGGCAGCTGAAAGAGCTGTCAAGAGCCAGACAGAGGCTGTTTCAGCTCAGGGCAGAGCTCTCTTCTCAGTGGTGGAATAGTTGTCAGGTGCAGGTCACAGCAAAGTTCTGATGGGGCTGTTGAATTTTTTGTATGTGTGGACAGTTTTTGCCTCTGGAGCTGCCGGACTCCACTGGAAAACTGGGGAGCAGGGAGAGACTGACTTGCTTGTCTTCTCTGTATCCATTGCAGACAACACAGAGATGTAAGAGACTCTCTTGCTGGTTGTCCCAGAAGACTAAGGCATCATATGATATAGAATCATAGAATGGATTGGGTTGGAAAAGACCTCCCAGATCATCAAGTCCAACCCTTGGTCCAACTCCAGTCCCTTTACCAGATCATGGCACTCAGTGCCACGGCCAAGCTCAGCTGAAAAACCTCCAGGGATGGGGAATCCACCCCCTCTCTGGGCAGCCCATTCCAATCCCTGAGCACTCTCTCTGCAAAGAACTTTTTCCTGCTCTCCAGCTTAAATTTTCCCTGGCAGAGCTTGAGCCCATCGTGCCCCTTGTCCTATTGCTGAGTGCCTGGGAGAAGAGACCAACCCCCACCTGGCCAGAACTTCCCTTCAGGGAGTTCCAGACAGTGCTGAGGTCACCTCTGAGCCTCCTCTTCTCCAGGCTGAACACCCCCAGCTCCCTCAGCCTCTCCCCACAGCACTTGTGCTCCAGTCCCTTCTCCTCAGTTGGGTTGGAAGAGACCTCTGAGATCACCAAGTCCAACCCTTGATCCAACCCCACTGGGATCACTCTGGCACTCTGTGCCCTGGGCTGGTGATCACAGTGGGATTGGATCAAGACATGGTGGATTCTCTGTCCCTGGAGGTGTTTCAGAGGACACTCAGTGCCACCTCCAGTCCCTTCTCCAGCCTCATTGCTCTTCTCTGGCCCCGCTCCAGCCCCTCAATCTCTTGCCTCAACTGAGGGGCCCAGAACTGAACACAACACTCAAGGTGTGGCCTCCCCAAGGCAGAGTCCAGGGGAAGGGTCACTGCCCTGGGCCTGCTGGCCACGCTAGTTTGGATCCAGGCCAGGATCCCATTGGCCTTCTTGGCCACCTGGGCACACTGGTGGCTCCTGTTGAGCTTCCTGTCCCTCAGTCCCCCCAGGTCCCTCTGCCTGGCTGCTCTCCAGCCACTCTGTGCCCAGCCTGGAGCGCTGCAGGGCTTGGGGTGGCCAAAGGGCAGGACCTGGCACTAAGATTTAGACTAAGATTTAGTTCTCCCTCTACCTGATGGAAGTTGGAGATGGAAGGAAACCAAAGCAGCCCTGAGGCCCATCTTAGGTAGAACATCCATAACTGAAGGAAAACAATGACTGTAAAGTCATCTCTGCATCCCATGGCTCTTCTGGGTGGTTGGAAGTCTTTCCTGGTGAATACCACTGGCAAAGGCTCTTGTCATTAAATAGATTCTTTAGCACATGGATGAGTCCTAAACTGAGCTATAATTATTGGTGGAGCTGGCAGTGGTGCCTGCAATTCAGGTTGCCAAACATCTCCCATTAAAAGATGCTCTTTTCCAGTGCTCATTCCTTGCCAACATGGAACTGCTCAGGCTGAAATTTTCAGTTCAGGCTGTTGGCTCAGGCTGGTCTTTGTGTGTGTGTGAAAGCAGGAGGAAGCCACAGTTTAACCAGGTGCAGGGGAAAGGCTTTGTTTTATAGTTATTTCAGAGAGAAAAGTCTGACAACCACATTGTTGAGACATTCTGACTCTTTCATGCTTTATTTTTATTTTCACAGGGACTTGAAATTTGGCTTTGGGACAAATCTGGGGCTTTTTCCTCCTTAAAACTCCCTGATTTTGGCCATATCAGGTGGCTCTGCAGATCTGCTGTCAACAAGAGAAGAGGAAAAGGTTTGCCCTGGAGTTTGTCTGGAGTTTGTGCAGGGCTCCAGGAAGGAAGGAGGGAATTCCTCCTTCCCAGAGCAGCTCAGCACCTGTTATGTGGTTTGGGACTGGAATAACAAGAATTGAGAGTGAATTTCCTCCACTCAAAGTGTTTCCCAAGTTGGGTACCACGATGGGGAGGCAAAGACAGACACACTGATTGTGTGGGATAAGGGACCTCTGGGCAGAGGTGGGAGGGGAATGCAGAGTAGATCAGCTGAGGAGATGGATGGGGAAAGAGTGACTGTCTGTTCAGTGAGGTGGGTAAATCTTAGAGGTTCCACTCTGCTCACCCAGACTGACTGCAGGACCCATCCAGAGCTCTGTGTGCCCACATCTCCTGCCCTGAGCCACAGGTGAGCCCGGTGAGGACCAACTGCTTCTGGGAACCACTGTTACAAACATCATCCTTACTCCTTTTCCAAGGCTGGGGAAATCTTCCCTCTGAAGGTTTTCTTTCCCAAAGAACCCCAATTCAAGTCCAATTTACTGAGTGGTTTTGGTTGTAGTGTCAAAAATTGTTTCCAGCCAGGACACCCTGTTTAGGTGTCTTGTTTTGGTTCAGCTTTACAAACAAAACCAACCTTGCTGGAAACATTTTTTGGGCAGTGAACATGGTGAAGGCAGAGAGGGCTGAGGCCACCTGTGATGCAGCTGAAACCCAGGAGAGCATCGAGGAGCTGCTCATGGAAGG